>NW_027639097.1:0-38882 GCF_951799975.1 Gobius niger
AAAAATGATGAAAAATGGACAAAAAATGACAAAAAAAATGACAAAAAATTGACAAAAAATGGACGAAAAAATTATGAAAAAATTATGAAAAAGTGGCAAAAATGTCACAAACAAATGACAAAAATTTACAAAAAATGACCAAAAAAAAGACAAAAAAAATATGAAAAAATAATGAACATGTGACAAAAAGTGCCATTTTTTTTAACTATTTGACACAAAAAAACACAAAAAAGTTACAAAAATTAGTTGAAACCTCCCCCCAAAATAATGACGGAAAAAAAATCTGTCGACGTGAGGAAAAAGATCCATTTATGTCAATGTCAATTTTATTCATAAAGCACATTTAAAAACAACCATTGTCGACCAAAGTGCTGTACAAGAACAGTAACGATATGTACAATAAACACAATAAAAGTTAAACACAGGTCATATGTAAAGGCACAAACTGTGTCTGGTCTACATGGAACCGAAGGCCAAAGCAAAAACTCCTCTACAGACTGAGCCGAGCGCACATTTAGATGAGTTTTGTAGGTCTTAGCTTTCAAATGAGGCGTTACACCGGCACTACAGGATTTGGGTAAAGCTGAACTGGAGAAAATGCTCTCGGTTCAGGCGGGAGTTAAGAGGTTAAACAATGTGGACTTACAATGGATGGGCATCAGTGAGAGAAGAGATCCAGGCCAAGCCCAGAGAGGCCAGGAGCCACAGCAAAGTCCTCCTCATCTTTCAGCTCCGCAGTGCAGACCTCACTCGGGACGGGCTTTTTATCTGTGTCCCATGTGTAAACACGACAGGAACACACAGCGTTTCCCGACAGCAGCATGTCCCTAAAAATCAATGGTTATTTGGAATTGATAAAAAAGTGCATTAACCTCTTACTACCCCTAACCAAGTGCATTTCCTCCAGTTTTCTTTATAGTCTATAGGCCAGTGTAACGCCTCATTTGAAAGCTAAGACCTACATAACTGATCTCAACGGATCCTTTTCCTCGCATTGAAAGCCGGATTAGTGTTTCAGTCCTTAGAAGAGCAGCCCGGGCTCGCACAGAAGGAACAGCAAACCTCCTGTTCCTGTTCTGGAAAGAGCGGTGGTTGATGACCCAGAGAAACCATGAAGGGGGACTCACCTGTGGCAGAGGATATGAGATCGCTTTTTCAGCATTTTTTTGTCAATTTTTTGTCAATTTTTTTGTCAATTTTTTTGTCAATTTTTTGTCAATTTTTTGTCAGTTTTTGTCACTATTTTCTCACCTTTTTTCCAGAAGCTTTTGGGGGGTTTTCAACTCATTTTTGTAAGTTTTTGTAATTTTTTTGTCAAATAGTACATTTTTTGTCACTTTTTGTCACATGTTCATAATTTTTTTGTCATTTTTTGTCCTGTTTTTGTCAATATTTTGTGACATTTGTGCCACTTTTTCATCATTTTTGTCACTTTTTTGTCATTTTTTTGTCAAATTTTGGACAATGTTTTCTCACTTTTTTGTCACATTTCCATCATTGTTTTCGTCTCAGTTTTATTGCTATTTTCTCACCTTTTTTCCAGAAGCTTTTGGGGGGTTTTCAACTCATTTTTGTAAGTTTCTGTAATTTTTTTGTCAAATAGTACATTTTTTGTCACTTTTTGTCACATGTTCATCATTTTTTTGTCAATTTTTTGTCAATTTTTTTGTCAGTTTTTTTGTCAGTTTTTTGTCACTATTTTCTCACCTTTTTTCCAGAAGCTTTAGGGGGGTTTTCAACTCATTTTTGTAAGTTTTTGTAATTTTTTTGTCAAATAGTACATTTTTTGTCACTTTTTGTCACATCTTCATTGTTTTCGTCTCAGTCACTATTTTCTCACCTTTTTTCCAGAAGCTTTTGGGGGGGGGGTTCAACTAATTTTGTCACTTTTTGTCACATGTTCATCATTTTTTTGTCAATTTTTTGTCTTTTTTTTGCCATTTTTTTGTCCTGTTTTTGTGACATTTATGCCTCTTTTTCATCATTTTTCATCTGTTTTTTGTGTAAGTTTTCTCACTTTTTTGTCACATCTTCATGATTGTTTTTGTCTCAGTTCTGTCTATTTTCGGTCCCTTTTTTGTCCATTTTTTGTGACATTTTTTGCCTTCTCATCATTATTTTGTCAATTTTTGGTACATTTTTCATCATTTTTTGTCACTTTCTGTCATTTTTTTTGTCATTTTTTGTGACATTTTTGCCACTTTTACATCATTTTTTGTACAATTTTTTTCTCATCATTTTTTGTCACTTTCAGTCATTTTTTTTCCTTTTTTGTCAATTTTTTTGTCACATTTTTGTCAATTTTTTGTCCGTTTTTTTTGTATTTTTTTTGGTCATTTTTGGTAAAAAAAAAAGGTCATTTTTTGTCAATTTTTTGTGACATTTTTGCCACTTTTTCATCATTTTTTTGTCACATCTTCATCATCGTTTTCGTCTCAGTTCTGTCACTATTTTCTCACCTTTTTTCCAGAAGCTTTTTTTCAACTCATTTTTAGTAACTTTTTTGTAATTTTTTTCGTCAAATAGTACGTTTTTTGTCACTTTTTGTCACATGTTCATTTTTTTTTGTCCATTTTTCATCATTTTTTTTGTAAATTTTTCATCATTTTTTTTTTTTGTCACTTTCTGTCATTTTTTGTCATTTTTTGTCATTTTTTGAATCAAATTTTTGTCAGTTTTTTGTCATTGTTTTTGTCTCAGTTTTGTTGCTATTTTCTCACCTTTTTCCAGACGCTTTTGGATTGGGGTAAAGCCAAACTGGAGAAAATGTGCTCGGTTCAGGTGGGAGTTAAGGGGTTAACTGTCTTCAAACATGACCATATATGGGCGACTCCAGAGATACTGTCTGTTTATCAGCAGCATCTCAAATCTAAAAGCTTCTCAAGTGGAGCTTACGACATACAGGCCAGAGTAACGCCTCATTTGAAAGCTAAGACCTACAAAACTAATCTAAGCCTCGTCATGACGGTCACGTGTTCGTCCTGTTTGGTTGTTTTCGTCACGTCTTTGTTGCTTGTGTGGCTTTATCACAGTTACATTACACACACGAAAACAATGTGGCCAAAGCGCAAGAAAAGAGCATCGGAAAAGTGACAAAAATGACACAAAAAAGCGACGAAAACGTGAGAAAAATGAGACAAAAATGTGAGAAAAAAGCAACTAAAACGTGACTAAAAAAAAGGCAACAAGAAACGACTAAAACGTGATAACGAAAACGAGGATGAAGCTTAGCTTAACCTCTTAACTCCGCCTGAACCGAGAACATTTAACTCCTGTTCAGCTTTACCCCAAATCCTGTAGGCCAGTGTAACGCCTCATTTAAAAGCTAAGATCTACAACACTCATCTGAATGGATCTTTTTCCTCACGTCATCAGATTTTTTTCACATCATTTTTTGGGGGGGTTTCAACTTTTGTACATTTTTTGTCAAATAGTAATTTTTTTTGCCCCTTTTTTATATATTTTTTTGTCAATTTTTTGTCAATTTTTGTCACTTTTTGTCACGTTCATTTTTGCCTCTTTTTCATACTTTTTTCGTCATTTTTTTTGTTAATTTTTTATTATTTATTTTGTCATTTTCTGTCATTTTTTGTCAATTTTTTGTAAAAAAAAAAGTCCTTTTTTGCCATTTTTTTTTGTCAGTTTTTGTCAGTTTTTTGTCAGTTTCTTGTCAAAGTTTTCTTACTTTTTTGTCACATTTCCATCATTGTTTTCATCTCAGTTATGTCTCTATTTCCTCACCTTTTTTCCAGGAGCTTTTGGATTGGGGTAAAGCCAAACTGGAGAAAATGTGCTCGGTTCAGGTGGGAGTTAAGGGGTTAAACTGTCTTCAAACATGACCATATATGGGCGACTCCAGAGATACCGTCTGTATGTACGGTATCACACGTCATCAGATTTTTTCCATCATTTTTTGGGGGGTTTCAACAATTTTTTTTAAACTTTTTTGTAAATTTTTTGTAATTTTTTGGTCCATTTTTTTGTCCATTTTTGTCAGTTTTTTGTGACATTTTTGCTTTTTTTCCATAATTTTTTCATAAATTTTCTGTATTTTTTTAAATCATTTTTTTTAATCATTTTTGCCACTTTTTCATCATTTTTTTGTCCATTTTTTGTCACATGTTCATTTTTGCCTCTTTTTCATACTTTTTTCATCATTTTTTTGTCACTTTCTGTCATTTTTTGTCCTTTTGTGTCAATTTTTTTGTCCGTTTTTTTTGTGACATTTTTGTTCTACGTTTTCTCACTTTTTTTGTCACATCTTCATCATTGTTTTCGTCTCAGTTCTGTCTCTATTTCCTCACCTTTTTTCCAGGAGCTTTTGGATTGGGGTAAAGCCAAACTGTATAAAATGTGCTCGGTTCAGGTGGGAGTTAAGGGGTTAACATAGACTTATCTAACCTGGAATGTTCCGCATTGTGGTTTTAACGGTTATTTGTGTCTCTTGTTTGGACACTGAGTTGTTCAAATATAAACGCTCTGGACTCTTGAGGATCCTAATCTGCGACTAAAACTTCCCTTTGTCTCCTTTCATTTATCACAGTCGTGTTTCTGTCCCTGAAGTCTCTGTGGTGCATTGTGGGATTGTGCTCCGTCAGCAGAAACACCGCAGGAAGTCACTTAACTGCAGCTGTGCCCCGCCACAATAAGAGCCTCACAGCTGGAATCACAGTTTACAGATGAAAGAGGACGAGAGTAAACGACAGGAAGTCATTCACAACCGAAAACTCGGGCAGGTTTAACCCCTTAACTCCCGCCTGAACCGAGCACATTTTATACAGTTTGGCTTTACCCCAATCCAAAAAACGGACAAAAAATGGACAAAAAATTGACCGAAAACTTTTGTCTCCCTTTATGATAAAAGTACTGTGTATTTAGTCTCCCTTTATGATAGAAGTACTGTGTATTTAGTCTCCCTTTATGATAGAAGTACTGTGTATTTAGTCTCCCTTTATGATAAAGTACTGTGTATTTAGTCTCCCTTTATGATAAAAGTACTGTGTATTTTGTCTCCCTTTATGATAAAAGTACTGTGTATTTAGTCTCCCTTTATGATAAAAGTACTGTGTATTTTGTCTCCCTTTATGATAAAAGTACTGTGTATTTAGTCTCCCTTTATGATAAAGTACTGTGTATTTAGTCTCCCTTTATGATAAAGTACTGTGTATTTAGTCTCCCTTTATGATAGAAGTACTGTGTATTTAGTCTCCCTTTATGATAGAAGTACTGTATTGTTATGATAAAGTACTGTGTATTTTGTCTCCCTTTATGATAGAAGTACTGTGTATTTAGTCTCCCTTTATGATAGAAGTACTGTATTGTTATGATAAAGTACTGTGTATTTTGTCTCCCTTTATGATAGAAGTACTGTGTATTTTGTCTCCCTTTATGATAGAAGTACTGTGTATTTTGTCTCCCTTTATGATAGAAGTACTGTATTGTTATGATAAAGTACTGTGTATTCAGTCTCAGTCCTGATAACTAATGGCTGTTGTGGCACCTGTAGGTTTAGCTAGCGTTAGCTAACTTTAGCACACCTGAGAAATGTTCCTATTTTTAGAAATACTTCCAGAAGTCAGAGGTGCTTACCGGGCAGTGCAGGAGCACGACTGGTCCACAAGGCGGCGCTGTTGCCTTTGAGGAAGAGACCATAAGGTTTCTCTGATTCAGCTGCAGACCTGTGTGTTTGCTGTAGTGTTTATAATCTTTTATCCTTCATGTGATACTTTAATATCCTCAGACTGTGACCTCTTTAGCCTCGATCTGGACGATACCGAGGTCACCGACGCTCATGGTAATCTGTGGCGCTGATCGTGTTTGACCATAGATACAGACGGCATCTCTGGAAACGCCCATATATGGTCATTGTTGAAAACAGTTAAGGTTAACAGTTAACAATTTTGAAAAAACAATACATTTTCTCTATTATTCAAAAACTACTTTAACAAATGCTGAAATATTAACATCGTTTCTACTAAATAAAGATACAAAGACATGGGGAGGAGCAAAGTGGTCTGTATCTATTTGTTTGGCGGACGTAGCAACAGTAACTAAGGGGGCGTGGCTTTAGCGAAAGGTCAATTAACCATATGCGGCGCTAAAGTGGGTCTCCCCTGCTCTATGAAGAACTGACTTAAATCTACTTGAATCCAGAGCTTTAACCTCTTAACTCCCGCCTGAACCGAGAGGATCTTTTTCTTCACGTCATCAGTTTTTTTTTACCATCTTTTTTTGTTGTTGGGTATTCAACTCATTTTTGTCACATTTTTTTCATTTTTTTCGTCATTTTTTTAATTGATTTTTTTTCATTTTTTGTCACATTTTTATCACATTTTGTCACATTTTTGTCAATTTTTTGTGACATTTTTGCCACTTTTTCATCATTTTTTTGTCACATTTCCATCATTGTTTTCGTCTCAGTTTTGTTGCTATTTTCACATCTTTTTTCCAGAAGCTTTTGGACTGGGGTAAAGCCAAACTGGAGAAAACGTGCTCGGTTCAGGCGGGAGTTAAGGGGTTAACCTCTTACCACCCGCCTAAACCGGATGCATTCTGTCCTCTTTGGCCTGTGGAACACTTCATTTGAAAGCTAAGACCCACAAAACTGATCTTTTTCCTTGTGTTGTTGTGTGTTGTGTCACCTTTTGTATGTTTTTTTGTGGGGTTTTTTTTTTTAGTTTTGACATTTTATTGTTGACTTTTTGTCACATCTTTGTCACATTTTAGTTTAATTTTTGTCACTTTTTTGTTGCATTTTTTTCACATTTTTGTTCAATTTTTGTCACATTTTAGTTGAATTTTTGTCACATTTTTGTTGAATTTTTGTCACTTTTTTGTTGCATTTTTGTTGCATTTTTGTTGAATTTTTGTTGAATTTTTGTCACATTTTTGTTGAATTTTTGTCACATTTTTGTCACATTTTTGTCACATTTTTGTCACTTTTTTGTTGCATTTTTGTCACATTTTTGTTGCATTTTTGTCACATTTTAGTTGAATTTTTGTCACTTTTTTGTTGCATTTTTGTTGAATTTTTGTTGAATTTTTGTTGAATTTTTGTCACATTTTTGTCACATTTTTGTTCAATTTTGTCACATTTTTGTTGAATTTTTGTCACTTTTTTGTTGCATTTTTTTCCACATTTTTGTTGAATTTTTGTCACTTTTTTGTTGCATTTTTGTTGAATTTTTGTTGAATTTTTGTTGAATTTTTGTTGAATTTTTGTCACATTTTTGTTGAATTTTTGTCACTTTTTTGTTGCATTTTTTCTCCACATTTTTGTTGAATTTTTGTCACATTTCTGTTGAATTTTTGTCACTTTTTTGTTGAATTTTTGTCACATTTTTGTTGAATTTTTGTCACATTTTTGTCACATTTTTGTCACATTTTTGTTGATTTTTTGTCACATTTTTGTTGAATTTTTGTCACATTTTTGTTGCATTTTTTCTCCACATTTTTGTTGAATTTTTGTCACATTTCTGTTGAATTTTTGTCACTTTTTTGTTGAATTTTTGTCACATTTTTGTTGAATTTTTGTCACATTTTTGTCACATTTTTGTCAAATTTTTGTTGATTTTTTGTCACATTTTAGTTGAATTTTTGTCACTTTTTTGTTGCATTTTTTTCACATTTTAGTTGAATTTTTGTCACATTTTTGTTGAATTTTTGTCACTTTTTTGTTGCATTTTTGTTGCATTTTTGTTGAATTTTTGTTGAATTTTTGTTGAATTTTTGTCACATTTTTGTTGAATTTTTGTCACATTTTTGTCACATTTTTGTCACATTTTTGTCACTTTTTTGTTGCATTTTTGTCACATTTTTGTTGCATTTTTGTCACATTTTAGTTGAATTTTTGTCACTTTTTTGTTGCATTTTTGTTGAATTTTTGTTGAATTTTTGTTGAATTTTTGTCACATTTTTGTCACATTTTTGTTCAATTTTGTCACATTTTTGTTGAATTTTTGTCACTTTTTTGTTGCATTTTTTTCCACATTTTTGTTGAATTTTTGTCACTTTTTTGTTGCATTTTTGTTGAATTTTTGTTGAATTTTTGTTGAATTTTTGTTGAATTTTTGTCACATTTTTGTTGAATTTTTGTCACTTTTTTGTTGCATTTTTTCTCCACATTTTTGTTGAATTTTTGTCACATTTCTGTTGAATTTTTGTCACTTTTTTGTTGAATTTTTGTCACATTTTTGTTGAATTTTTGTCACATTTTTGTCACATTTTTGTCGAATTTTTGTTGATTTTTTGTCACATTTTTGTTGAATTTTTGTCACATTTTTGTTGAATTTTTGTCACATTTTTGTCACATTTTTGTCACATTTTTGTTGATTTTTTGTCACATTTTTGTCACATTTTTGTTGATTTTTTGTCACATTTTTGTCGCGTTCACATCCTTGTTTTCTTCTCATGTTTTTTGGCTGTTTTGATGCTTTTTTCCCCAAGAAGCTTTTTGATTAGGGTAAAGCCAAACTGGAGAAAATGGGATCCGTTCAGGTGGGAGTTAAGAGGTTAAAAACCCGGAGGTCGTTTTAATCCATACATATTTCTGACAAACATTAGAATCAAAGTCATTTTAAAGTCGTTAATGAGACAAAAACTGTGACTTAATCAGCAGATATTTTTGTCGACGCCTTTAACGAAATATAAAGGAATAAAAAACGAGTTAATTTCACCTCAATCCACGGCCAAAGGAACAGGAGAACACGAAGCAGAGATCAGCATAATAACACATTCAACTTTAATGTAGATAAAAACATGTCCATCCTTTGTGCTGTGAAATGTTTCTTGAAATTAAACAAAATAATCTGATTTAAGAAAAGAATTGTTCCTTTGGCAGGAATATGTTTAATCTGCTCTAAGCCAGTCCACTTTAGATTAAACGAGTCTATGGGACGTTTCTGAAGTTGAGTGAAAGCGTCTGGTGAAGGCCTGACCTCAGCCACGTCGGGATAAAGGATTAAAATGATGGACTTGACTCGGACTCGACATCCAGAGGCTTTACCTCAATCAGAGCTCTGACCCGCAGCAGAGCCGGAGGAGGAGGAGGAGGAGGAGGAGGAGGAGGGGCTGCGTGGCCTGATCTGCTCTCTCTCTCTCTATTGTCTGCTGTGGCCCCTCCCTCTCGGACAGCTCTGCATTATGACACTGGCTCCATCCCTCTCCCACTCACCCCCCCTCACCCCCCTCCTCCTCCTCTGCTGCAGCCGCTTTTCACTAAAACACACCCTTTTCTACACACAATGCTTTTGCTTTTGCATTCCTCTGCTCTCCCTCTCCTCCCCTCCCTATCCTCCTCCCTCTTTCCTCCTCTCCCTCTCGCTTTCTCCCCTCCCTCTCTCTTTCTCTCCTTCCTCTTTCCTCCTCTCCCTCTCTTTTCTCTCCTCCCATACCTCTCCTCCTTCTCTCTTCTCCTCCACTCCCTCCCCTCTCTCTCTTTCCTCTCTCTCCCTCCCCCCCCTCTCTCTTTCCTCTCCTCCACTCCCTCCCCCTCTCTCTCTTTCCTCTCCTCCACTCCCTCCCTCTCTCTCCCTCCCCCTCTCCCCCACTCCCTCCCCCTCTCTCTCTTTCCTCTCTCTCCCTCCCTCCCTCCCCCTCTCTCTCTTTCCTCTCTCTTCCTCCCTCCCTCCCTCTCTCTCTCCCTCCCTCCCCCTCCCTCCCTCTCTCTCTCCCCCTCTCTCTCCCCCTCTCTCTCTCCTCTCTCTCCCTCCCCCTCTCTCCTCTCTCTCCCTCTCCTCCCCCTCCCTCTCTCTCCCTCCCTCCCTCCCCCACTCCCTCCCTCCCCCACTCCCTCCCCCTCCCTCTCTCTCCCTCCCTCCCTCCCCCACTCCCTCCCCCTCTCTCTCCCTCTCCTCCCCCTCCCTCTCTCCCTCCCTCTCTCCCTCCCTCCCCCTCTCTCCTCTCTCTCCCTCTCCTCCCCCTCCCTCTCTCTCCCTCCCTCCCCCTCTCTCTCGTCTTTCGCTGCGTTGAGTGTTTTTAATAATTTATCTCCATGTAAAATTGAAATGGCCCGGCGGCGAAGGGGGCGGAGTCTCTGGCAGGAAGCAGAGGACGGAGTGAATGAGAGGGAAGGACGTTTGCGATGGAGCCGCGGAGCGGTCCCTTAGCGACGGTTGCCTTGGCGACCGACTCTTAGCTCGCCCTGGAAACGAGATGAAGAAACTATATTTAAAAAGAAATTACAAAACAAAGCAGAATGTTTGAAACGCTGAAGTAATTGGTCTGAGCCTGAGACGCAAAACTCCCGCCTGAACCGAGAGGATCTTTTTCCTCACGTCATCACATTTTTGTCGCATTTTTGTCAAATTGTTGTAATTTTTTTGTCATTTTTTTGTCATTTTTTTATAAATTTTTTGTCGCATTTTTGTCATTTTTGCCACATTTTGTCATTTTTTTTGTCATATTTTTGTCATTTTTTTGCCACATTTTTGTCATTTTTTTGTCGTTTTTTTGTCATTTTTTATCAACATTTTTGTCAAATTGTTGTAATTTTTTTGTCATTTTTTTGTCGCATTTTTTTAATAAATTTTTTGGCGCATTTTTGTCATTTTTGCCACATTTTTGTCATATTTTTGTCATATTTTTGTCATTTTTTTGCCACATTTTTGTCATTTTTTTGTCGGTTTTTTGTCATTTTTTATCAACATTTTTGTCAAATTGTTGTAATTTTTTTGTCATTTTTTTGTCGCATTTTTTTAATAAATTTTTTGGCGCATTTTTGTCATTTTTGCCACATTTTTGTCATATTTTTGTCATATTTTTGTCATTTTTTTGCCACATTTTTGTCATTTTTTTGTCATATTTTTGTCATTTTTTGTCACACGTTTGAAATTTTGTTTGTCAAATTTTTATCATTTTTTTGTCGTTTTTTTGTCATTTTTTATCAACATTTTTGTCAAATTGTTGTAATTTTTTTGTAATTTTTTTGTCATTTTTTTATAAATTTTTTGTCGCATTTTTGTCATTTTTGCCACATTTTTGTCATTTTTTTGTCATATTTTTGTCATTTTTTTGCCACATTTTTGTCATTTTTTTGTCATATTTTTGTCATTTTTTGTCACATGTTTGAAATTTTGTTTGTCAAATTTTTATCATTTTTTGGTCGTTTTTTTGTCATTTTTATCAACATTTTTGTCACATTTTTGTCATTTTTTTGTCGCATTTTTGTCATTTTTTTGTCGTTTTTTTGTCATTTTTTATCAACATTTTTGTCATTTTTTTGTCATTTTTTTGTCGCATTGTTGTCACATTTTTTGTTATTTTTTTGTCAAATTTTAATCACATTTTTGTATTTTTTTTGTCACATTTTTGTCACATTTTTGTCATTTTTTTGTCACTTTTTTTGTCACATTTCCATCATTGTTTTCGTCTCAGTTTTGTTGCTATTTTCACACCTTTTTCCCAGAAGCTTTTGGACTGGGGTAAAGCCAAACTGCAGAAAATGTTGAACGCCCAACAAAAAAATGATGGGGAAAAAATCCGATGACGTGAGGAAAAAGATCCTCTCGGTTCAGGCGGGAGTTAAGAGGTTAAAGCAGTTTTTGAATAATTAGATAAAATTTAGATTTCTCTCCATATGGGCGAGTCCAGAGTCTGTACCGCACCTGCTCTGGCTGGGTTCAATGAGATACAGAAATCTCAATAATCTGGTGTGAAAGACACATTAATCAGCATAATTAAAGCTTCGAGACTTACGTTTATTTGCTAAACTTTCATGAAAGAATTTTTTTTTTTTTTTTACAATTAGTCACTACTTAGATACAGACGGCATCTCGTCATAGAAGGGGGCGTGGCTTCGCCGAGGGGGAAAATAGAATCTTTAGAGAAACACAATTTTCCACTATTTTTAGCCGTTTTCTGGAGGAATATGAACTTATTTATCACATACATAAAGTCAAATGTAAATCAGCTCCATATGGATATTTTCTCACAGCACATTGTTCAGTAGAAGTGAAAAAACGGCAGTTGTAGCAAGCGCTAGCATTAGCCCGATGCTAACATGTAGCATCAGGTTAGCATTCTTCGTTATTTGTGTATTTATGGGCTGTTGAACCACTTTGCTCCTCCCCATGTCTTTGTATCTTTAATTAGTATAAACTATATTCATAATTCAGCGTCTGTATCTATAGCTGCTGCGCCGTTAGCATTTCTCTCGCTAACCCGGAAGTAGTGATTTAGGTAAATAGGACTTTTATAGAAGGAGGTTCAGCATGTTTGGCTCATGGTTCTGATAAATAAGTCTGTTCAGTAACTCTCTGTGGAGTTTCACAAATATTGATTGTGGTTTTAAAGAGTTTTTTGTAGTTTCTCGAACATCTGAGAACCCGGAAGTCGAGCTGTGACGTCACCGCTTAACAAACGTAGAAGAAGGTAAACCATTTAAGTTAAGTCAGTGGGAAATGAGTTAAACTGCTCTGAACCTCACCTTTATCTGTCACTTCCTGTCAGCAGCTCAACCCCTTAACTCCCGCCTGAACCGAGCACGTTTTCTCCAGTTCGGCTTTACCCCAATCCAAAAGCTTCTGGAAAAAAGGTGAGAAAATAGCGACAAACCTGAGACGAAAACGATGATGGAAATGTGACAAAAAAGTGGCAAAAATTTGTTTTGCTTGTTTTTGTGTCAATTGTAGCACTTTGAGATGTGTTCTTCATATGTAAAGTGCAATACAAATAAAATTTATTATTATTATTATTATTATTAAAATGTGACAAAAAAATGACAAAAATGTGACAAAAAATGACAAAAATGTGACAAAAAATGACAAAAAGACAAAAAAATGACAAAAAAGTTATGAAAAAGTGGCAAAAATGTCACACGAAATTGACAAAAAAATGATGAAAAAATGACAAAAAAATGACAAACAAAATTACAAAAATGTGATTAAAAAAAATGATGAAAAAATGACAAAAATGTGACTAAAAAATTGACGAACAAAAAAAAAAGAAAGACAAAAATGTGATAAAAAATTACAAAAATGAGTTGAAAACCCAACAAAAAAATTATGGAAAAAAAAAATCCGATGACGTGAGGAAAAAAGATCCTCTCGGTTCAGGCGGGAGTTAAATAGTGAAACATTCAAATAAAAAGGACTTTTCTGCCCAACATTTCTTTCATTCAAATCGCTGCTTCACTGAAATCAAGTCGTATTTTCAAACGCCTTAAAACCTGTCATATCACTGTAAGTTCATTTTCTACATAATCTGATCTGGACTCTGCAAAGGAAACGTCCAGTGAAGTTTCCCTCATGTTCCTGTGGTGGGTCTGTGGAAGCTCTGGAGGGAATGGACGAGGTCACAGCGGTTTGGTTTGGGTGGTTTATTGGTCAGTGAGCGCCCGGAGAGTCCGAGGCCGATGCAGCATCACCGCAGTCACATGCAGCGCTCTGTTCTGCGGCGGAAAGTCAGGAGGTCATGCTGGATACACAACAAGCCAGATACAAAAGTACAAAACCCCAACTGAAGGAGGCGCCGTCTCCCGAAACGTACAAAAACTCTCAGCCGTCCGACCCGGAGCCGCTCGGATCGTTTCTGAGAAGCTTCACGGCCAGGGTTTACTCCAACCACAGAGGAGAAGGTCAGGACTAACTCCACCACAGAGGAGAAGGTCAGGACTAACTCCACCACAGAGGAGAAGGTCAGGACTGACTCCACCACAGAGGAGAAGGTCAGGACTGACTCCACCACAGAGGAGAAGGTCAGGACTAACTCCACCACAGAGGAGAAGGTCAGGACTAACTCCACTACAGAGGAGAAGGTCAGGACTGACTCCACCACAGAGGAGAAGGTCAGGACTAACTCCACTACAGAGGAGAAGGTCAGGACTGACTCCACCACAGAGGAGAAGGTCAGGACTAACTCCACCACAGAGGAGAAGGTCAGGACTAACTCCACCACAGAGGAGAAGGTCAGGACTGACTCCACCACAGAGGAGAAGGTCAGGACTGACTCCACCACAGAGGAGAAGGTCAGGACTGACTCCACCACAGAGGAGAAGGTCAGGACTGACTCCACCACAGAGGAGAAGGTCAGGACTAACTCCACTACAGAGGAGAAGGTCAGGACTGACTCCACCACAGAGGAGAAGGTCAGGACTAACTCCACTACAGAGGAGAAGGTCAGGACTAACTCCACCACAGAGGAGAAGGTCAGGACTAACTCCACCACAGAGGAGAAGGTCAGGACTGACTCCACCACAGAGGAGAAGGTCAGGACTAACTCCACCACAGAGGAGAAGGTCAGGACTAACTCCACTACAGAGGAGAAGGTCAGGACTGACTCCACCACAGAGGAGAAGGTCAGGACTAACTCCACTACAGAGGAGAAGGTCAGGACTAACTCCACCACAGAGGAGAAGGTCAGGACTGACTCCACCACAGAGGAGAAGGTCAGGACTAACTCCACTACAGAGGAGAAGGTCAGGACTGACTCCACCACAGAGGAGAAGGTCAGGACTGACTCCACCACAGAGGAGAAGGTCAGGACTGACTCCACCACAGAGGAGAAGGTCAGGACTAACTCCACCACAGAGGAGAAGGTCAGGACTAACTCCACCACAGAGGAGAAGGTCAGGACTAACTCCACCACAGAGGAGAAGGTCAGGACTAACTCCACTACAGAGGAGAAGGTCAGGACTGACTCCACCACAGAGGGGAAGGTCAGGACTAACTCCACCACAGAGGAGAAGGTCAGGACTAACTCCACTACAGAGGAGAAGGTCAGGACTAACTCCACCACAGAGGAGAAGGTCAGGACTAACTCCACCACAGAGGAGACGGTCAGGACTAACTCCACCGACAGGGGAGAAGGTCAGGACTGACTCCACCACAGAGGAGAAGGTCAGGACTGACTCCACCACAGAGGAGAAGGTCAGGACTGACTCCACCACAGAGGAGAAGGTCAGGACTAACTCCACCACAGAGGAGAAGGTCAGGACTGACTCCACCACAGAGGAGAAGGTCAGGACTGACTCCACCACAGAGGAGACGGTCAGGACTGACTCCACCACAGAGGAGAAGGTCAGGACTAACTCCACCGACAGGGGAGAAGGTCAGGACTGACTCCACCACAGAGGAGAAGGTCAGGACTAACTCCACTACAGAGGAGAAGGTCAGGACTGACTCCAACACAGAGGAGAAGGTCAGGACTAACTCCACCACAGAGGAGACGGTCAGGACTAACTCCACTACAGAGGAGAAGGTCAGGACTGACTCCACCACAGAGGAGAAGGTCAGGACTGACTCCACCACAGAGGAGAAGGTCAGGACTAACTCCACTACAGAGGAGAAGGTCAGGACTGACTCCACCACAGAGGAGAAGGTCAGGACTAACTCCAACACAGAGGAGAAGGTCAGGACTAACTCCAACACAGAGGAGAAGGTCAGGACTGACTCCAACCACAGAGGAGACGGTCAGGACTAACTCCACTACAGAGGAGAAGGTCAGGACTGACTCCAACACAGAGGAGAAGGTCAGGACTAACTCCAACACAGAGGAGAAGGTCAGGACTGACTCCAACCACAGAGGAGAAGGTCAGGACTGACTCCAACACAGAGGAGAAGGTCAGGACTAACTCCAACACAGAGGAGAAGGTCAGGACTGACTCCAACCACAGAGGAGAAGGTCAGGACTGACTCCACTACAGAGGAGAAGGTCAGGACTAACTCCAACCACAGAGGAGAAGGTCAGGACTAACTCCACCACAGAGGAGAAGGTCAGGACTAACTCCACTTTGTGATACAGGCTCCAAGAAGTTCAATATGGATCCTTTGGTCCAAGAGCTTTGTTTTGTTTCTTTGATCCCAGGACCAAAAACTTCTACTACTTCAGACCCATGACTGAACCTGGTAAAACAGGCTTGTAAATTTGTATTATTTGAATCACTTCTTGTATCGAAAGCACTGGAACAATCAATCTTTAGACATGTTTTGACGCTTGTTTGGAAAATATTACTAATAAAAAAATGGGGCATTGAAACTTCTTCTTTTTTATGGACACCAGTAGAACCTAAACTTTATTTCCGATGCCAAACTGTTACTGTTTAACGGTGCCCAGCTCTAGTTAAAGATGACAAATATGTGAGTGCCCAGCCGTGGTCATCAGCAAAAAGCCTTTTCTGATGGAGCGTGTTTTCACAAAGTGGAAGCTCTTAGTGCCTGATCTGCTCCGTTAAAACACAAATAAAGTAAATGACATCAAAATAAAAACGTGACATTTCTACTTTCATTGTCTATGTTTAGTGAATACATTTTGGGGGGTTTGCTTTTAAAATGAAACAGAGGAACAGAAACATGGCCACAGAGCGGACCGAGACAGAGTTTGGGACAAATTTAGAGAAAACCTTTAAATAACGAGGCAAAAGCGCGAGTCGGTCGGACGTTCTGCAGGATAAATCGATAATTACTGTTACCGTACAGCAAGAAATCCCCAAAACGCTGAATCTGTCGCCTCCGTCGCTCTAACACTCTCATCTTTGAACCTTCCGGGCCTCCGTAGAAAAGAGCAGCGTGACGACGTGTTCAGACGCTTTAGCCCCTCCCACACAGGACGAGTCGGGGCGAGCGGCGCCCTCTGGTGTTCATGGCCCAAACTGCAGGGTGGAGCTGAAGCTGACGTTTGGCGCCGGGTAAATACTGCACATCGATCGGCTTCGGTTCTTTACCGATCCTCAGCCAAACCCTCAATGGCGAGCGTCCTGTGTGGGAGGGGCTTAGTGGCGGCGGTGAAACCCGGTAACAGTCAGATCCGTGCGGTGAAAACAGAAGAGGTAGCACAAGCAACATCCGTCCGACTGAAGCATTCGTATTTTTGCATAATGTGATTAGTAGAGACGCATGCTACATACAGTACAAGCCACGAAGAGGAGCAGCGCCCCCTGTCTGCAGGTCAGGGCGGTGCAGAGGTGTTACTGCCCCCTGTCTGCAGGTCAGGGTGGTGCAGAGGGGAAGCACCGCCCCCTGTCTGCGGGTCAGGGCGGTGCAGAGGGGAAGCACCGCCCCCTGTCTGCAGGTCAGGGCGGTGCAGAGGGGAAGCACCGCCCCCTGTCTGCAGGTCAGGGCGGTGCAGAGGTGTTACTGCCCCCTGTCTGCAGGTCAGGGCGGTGCAGAGGCGCCCTCCTGCTGTGAGGCCGGTTTTATCGTCACAGCAGTAACTAGGGATGAACCGATACCACTTTTTCTAAAACCGATACGAGTACTTTGATTTAAGTACTCGCCGATACCGAATACCGATACGAGTACAAGGCATTTTCTTCAACATTCTTACTTTTTTCACAGCAGATTGGTTTGTAATTAGTTAATTTACTCATTTGCTACACTTTTAAGAGCAGTTATATTAGAATTGTGCTGATGCCATTTATTTATTAATTTTTATTTTCATTCAATATATTTAATTTTTATTGCTCTGTCCATCATAGACAGAAAAGTCCATGTCCTAAAGCTCCCAAAGCCTGAGCTTTATTCATTTATGTATTTTTATTTAACAATAGTATTGAGATGTTACTTAAATGGTCTCTTTTCGTCTTTACTTCAGCTCCTGTAGATTTTCTCGTGTGTTTGTAGTAACTTAGCGAGTAGCTACAGCGTTTTCATTGTTCTGCTGCAGCTCATTTTCCTCAATATAAACATGCTGTATGTCTTTCATTTGGATTTTCTGAGAACTTTTTAGTCGCTGGGTTAGTTTTTCAGATGAATAAACCCCTGGGCATAAAACGGCGTCAGAATGGCCAAAACTGTTAGCCGCGAGTTAGCAACGTTAGCCTGTATGTTGTAAACACTGCAGACGCTGCAGCTCTAACAACATTAAGCGCTGGTTAAATCCAGCTCAGACTCTGGTTTAGAGAGCGCAGTCTGTAGTAAAGTCAGCTCTATGTGGATTATTGGATTTACACTAAACTATTCTCCAGTTTGTTGCTTCTTCTCTCCTCAGCTGAGAGCTGCGCCTCGTAGCTGCGCCTCGTAGCTGCGCCTCGTAGCTGCGCTGGCCGCACGTCAAATGGTGTCGGTTTGTGGTATCGGGACCTCATGAATGAGTACGAGTATGTGGTATCGGCCCGATACCCGATACTGGTATCGGTGCATCCCTAGCAGTAACCCTCTTTTTTCCCCTTTCACATCGACCGAGCGCCTTTAACCAAACGCCACAGTCAGTGAAGGTTGGTTTGTGTTTGTGCGGGCCCTCAATCGTCCAGGAGTTTTCTTTACTACGTTATTGCTGTCCCTAAGTTGTGCACGTAAAGTCAAGCGACAAACTCCCAAAGCCGGCGCAAACACCCGGTCGCTGCGAAAAGGGGGCGAAACGTTGACATTTTTTAACATGTGCAGTTTTGTCGGCGCTGAGTAAAAGTTTCTTCATCAAAAGTTCAAAGTTTGTGATAAAATCTCCAGGCAAATAGTTGTTACAGTTTATGTACAAAGTGCTTGGGTCGTTAGCGTCCGTTAGCGCCGGCTAGCGTCCGGCTAACGGAGTCGTTCGTTCGTTCGTTGTAAATATTGTAAACATGCACAGGATCCGAAAGGTCGAAAAGTCTCATTCAAAAACAGGCAATGACCGGGAAGAGTTGGTTCCCCCTGAAATGTCCGTGAGTCCGAAGCGTCGAAGAGATGAAGGAAGCGGGCGGCGAGGAGGAGGAGGAGCTAAAAACATCCCAGGTTCCACACATTCTTCAGTCCGAGCGGGGGGTCAAAGCGCTACAGGTTAAATATTAGCTTCAAGACAGGCACAAGTTCTGATTCTGAAGACGAGAAACCAGCGTCCAACCATTTTAGAACTTTTTTAGCTTATTCCAGTTTAGAATATTAGCTTGGAATCAAAGTTTTCTTTTCTTAATCGAAGGTTTGTGTTAAAGCAGAGGAAGACGGATGGATTTCGTTTGTTTTATAGGCCAGAGTCGCGCCTCATTTGAAAAACCTACAAGACTGATTTTTTTTCACATTTGTTTCACTTTTTTTTTGTCACTTTTCCGTTGCTTTTTTATCGGGTCGTTTGTGACTTTTTCATCCTCGCCTTCGTCTTGTTTTTGTTGCTATTTTGACACTTTTTTTCTGCGCTCGGTTCAGGCGGGGGTTAAGAGGTTTAAATGTAGCCGTTTCTTCTTCTACGGCGTCGGCGCCTCGTTCTGCACTTCCTGATTACACTCACACATTTCTAAAGCCCACAATCCGACCTGGAAGTTGTTATTTAAGAAAACGATTCCAATAGCTGCCAGCAGGAGGAGCCCCGGTCAAGATCTTCACCAGCTCTTTCTGCATTTCATTCTTACACATTTTCAAACTATAAAATGTAAAATATTTAGGCTCCATATGCAGGAAAAGTCCGTTTAAAAATGTAAAATGAACCAAATCGAAACACTTTCCCAAAGACTGTTGAAAAAATTACATGTACGATTTTTTTAGTTTTAATATCGTGTTGTAATTAAAAAAAATGTAAAAGACCGTTTGGGTTTTGAATGTAAAAAGATTGTCCATGTTTGTAGTGTTTTATAAATTCACAGTCACAGAAAAGACGTTCGTTAAACTGAGGAGTTCATGTTCTTTTTCATCTCTATTTTGTTGCTCTTTCGTCCTTGTTTTCTTCTCGATTTCGTCTCTGTTTTGACGCTTTACTCAAGAAGCTTAGATTTGGGTGAAGCCAAGCTGGATACTAAGTGCTTGGTTCAGGTTAAAGAGGTTAAAGAGGTTAAAGATCAGGGGCCGTGTTCGTAAAGAATCTTCTCAGAGAGCTACGAACTTAACTTAAAAAATCCTAGCGAGGAGTCTTAGCTTTGGAGTGATTCCAGAACATTCTCAGGTGCTGGTTCTGGGCTGGTTCAGAGCTGGTTCTGGTGCCGGGTTTGTTCCGACTGACTTCGTTTCCCACCAAAATGAGAGCTGTGCCTATTGTCATGGCAACGCTTTGGGATGTCAACATAAAACATGGATAGTAACATCTTACTACAACCACTTCTGGTTATAAAATACAGAAAAATAAGTTTATGTTTCTGTCACAGCAGCCGGTAACATTCTGATTTCTTCTTTCTAACTCTTGTTTTAGCTGAAGAGCATAAAGCAAAACAACAGTTTCCTCCACAGAGACTGTTCTGGCTTCTCCAGGAAGTTCTAAGCACAAACTAACTAATATTGATTCTTTGTTGGAGGAGAGAGCCCCGCCCCCAGCCGCTGACATCACTGGTGCTCGTTTCTCGGTCCAGCTTTTAACTGGTTCCCGACCGGCACCAGGTTTTGGAACTAAGAGCCAGCGTTTTTTTTCAGTGGAAAACGAAAGAACCGGTTCTGAAACTGGAACTGGCCCAGAACCAGCACCGGCACCAGCTTGGTGGAAAAGGGCTGTCAGAGAACTCTTGGCGAGGAACTCCGTCTTGGCGAGGAGGTGTGGCCGACCCCGTGAGTCATCATTTCAAAGGCTGTGATTGGTTGATCCTAAAAGCTAGATAAATATTTTTACTTTTGGTGATTATGGGCAAAGAACAGACCCTCAAATCAATAAACGTAATCATAGAATCTAATCTTAGGAAGGATGGATGGAAGGATGGAAGGATGGATGTCCTCTGGTTAGGGAACTCCTAAACTCCTTAACCTCTTAACTCCCGCCTGAACCGAGAGGATCTTTTTCCTCACCTCATCAGATTTTCTTTCCGTCATGTTTTTGTTGGGTGTTCAACTCATTTTTGTAACTTCAACTTCATCAATTTTTCGTCACTTTTTTGCCAACGTTTTCTCACTTTTTTGTCACATTTCCATATTTTTTTCCGTCTCCGTTTTGTCGCTATTTTCACAGCTTTTTTCCAGAAGCTTTTGGACTGGGGTCAAGCCAAACTGGAGTTTCACGAACTCGGTTCAGGTGGGAGTTAAGGGGTTAAAAGTCCTCCCTCCCGACTCTAAAGAGATCTCACCTTAGGAGTTCTCTTAAGCGCTGGGACTCTTTAGGAATATCTTTTTTCACGATTCTAAGAATAATCTTCGAACTTGGAGCAACTCTTTGCGCTGAGAATCTTTAGGAATACGGCCCCTGGATGTTTTCCATTAAAATGACTAAAATGCTGATTGTGGAAAGCGTTGTTCCTGACCGTTCGCCTCCGTCAGGGCTGGGCTGTAAGACTTCCTGACATCGAGGCTCGCGTCGTGAACGTGGGCGGGGCCTCGGCGAGCGCTGAAGATGTAACACGAGAGCGCGGCTCGGCCTAAATGAAAAGCCGTCTCTGCTGTTTCTGCCTCAGCGGTCAATAATGAGATGAAGTCCCGAGTCGGGTCGAAGCCGCTCAGACGGAGGTTTGAGCGATGCATTATTCACGCCGTAATTTCATTTTAGAAGTAGCTTCATTTTTAATACATCGCGGCCAACGCTTTCCCTTCTTTCTCAGGTTCTTTAACTTTAGCTTTTCGAGCCGGCGCACAAAGATGATGTGTTTTTGAAGATGGATGTAAACGTTTAACAGTTAACGCCGTCCACCTGGAACTGGTGTTTTAGAAACTACAAAGTCTTAGCTTTCAAATGAGGCATTGCACTGGCCTATAGGCTGTAAACAAAAGTGCAGCAAAAAAAGAGCGAGGAAAAAGTGATAGAAGAGCGAGGAAAGAGCGAGGAAAAAGTGATAGAAGAGCGAGGAAAGAACGAGGAAAGAGCGAGGAAAAAGTGATAGAGGAGCGAGGAAAGAGCGAGGAAAAAGTGATAGAAGAGTGAGGAAAGAACGAGGAAAGAGCGAGGAAAAAGTAATAGAGGAGCGAGGAAAGAGCGAGGAAAAAGTGATAGATGAGCGAGGAAAGAACGAGGAAAGGGCGATAGAAGAGTGGCAAAAGAGCGAGGAAAGAGCGATAGAAGAGCGAGGAAAGAACGAGGAAAGAGTGATAGAGTGGCAAAAGAGCGAGGAAAGAGTGATAGAAGAGCGAGGAAAGAACGAGGAAAGAGCGATAGAAGAGCGAGGAAAGAACGAGGAAAGAGCGATAGAAGAGTGGCAAAAGAGCGAGGAAAGAGTGATAGAAGAGTGAGGAAAAAGCAATGAAAGAGCGAGGAGAGAGATGGAAGAGCAAAGAAAGAACAAGGAAAGAGTGACACAAGAGAGACAACAGAACGATGAAAGAGTGAAGAAAGATCGACAAAAAAGCAACGATAGAGCAAGAGAGGAAAGAACAAGAAATAAAAAACAAGGAAAGAGAAATGAAAGAACGACAAGAGTGAAAAGGAGCAACGAAAGAACAAGAAAAGAGCGAGGGAAGAGTGTCGAAAGAGAAACGAAAGAGTGATAGAAGATTGATAAAAAGACAGAGCAAGGAAAGAGCGACGAAAGAGAAACAACAGTACGAGGAAAGGGCAATGAAAGAGCAATGAAAGAATGACACAAGGGTGACGAAAGAGCGAGGAGAGAGTGATAGAAAATCGCCGAAAAGGGAACGAAAGAGCGATCAAAGAGCGAGGGAGGACTGAGTAAAGAACAAGGAAAGAACGATGAAAGAGAAACGAAAGAACGACACAAGAGTGACGAAAGAGCAACTAAAGAGCTACAAACGTGACGAAGGTGCGACAAAAACACAACAAAAAACAGAAATGTGCTGGAAAAGCAACAAAGACACGACCAGAAAACAACGGAAATGAGTCAAAAATCCGGCGTAAACGTGACACAAACAAGTTTAGATCCATGTTGCAGATCTTAGCTCTTAGGGGTTAAGAGGAGAGTGTAGGTTGTCTAACTCCTGACTTCAGGTCTTCCACATCATTGACTGTTCAGCAATTTTGCGAGAAACGATATTCCTGGAATTTAAAGCAGCACTAGCTCAAAGATTTATTCCAGTGTCAGAACACATTTGGTTCAGGGCCTTAGTTTGAATCTCGTTTAGACTCTTTTGGATGAGAAGATGCATAAAACTCTCTTTGAGCGACTGAAGGATTAAAAATATCTGTAAAAAGTTGTGTAACAAAAGCAAGGCAATCCGTGATCAGATCTTTGTTTGGGCTCACTTTGAAACTAAGGGTGTGGGATGTAAACGGGCTGAGGCGCTATAGCAGCGTTAGCGTGTCCGCGGTTCTCTCGTAGCGCTTCACTTTCTTTTCCTTCGTCTCTTTGTTCAAGCAGCATTTTTCAGTTGGAGTTCGAGGCATCCACAGGACGCGTGTGAGCGGGACGGACAGTGGGTGGCGCTGTGGTGCCGTCTGTGCGCTGTGGTGTCGGAGGTAGAGTCGGGCAGAGGAAGACCATGCTTTGACGACGTGCAGCGGCGAAAACAAATGGATTTGAGGAGCAGACGGTGGGACCGAGGAGCGAGCGGCGCTTCACGGAGAGAGGACGGCATCAGGACTTCAGGATCACTGAGGAGACAGAAGACAAACGATCAGGACTTCAGGATCACTGAGGAGACAGAAGACACAACATCAGGACTTCAGGATCACTGAGGAGACAGAAGACAAACGATCAGGACTTCAGGATCACTGAGGAGACAGAAGACACAACATCAGGACTTCAGGATCACTGAGGAGACAGAAGACACAACATCAGGACTTCAGGATCACTGAGGAGACAGAAGACAAACGATCAGGACTTCAGGATCACTGAGGAGACAAACATCAGGACTTCAGGATCACTGAGGAGACAAACATCAGGACTTCAGGATCACTGAGGAGACAGAAGACACAACATCAGGACTTCAGGATCACTGAGGAGACAGAAGACACAACATCAGGACTTCAGGATCACTGAGGAAACAGAAGACACAACATCAGGACTTCAGGATCACTGAGGAGACAAAACATCAGGACTTCAGGATCACTGAGAAGACAGAAGACAAACGATCAGGACTTCAGGATCACTGAGGAGACAGAAGACAAACGATCAGGACTTCAGGATCACTGAGGAGACAGAAGACACAACATCAGGACTTCAGGATCACTGAGGAGACAGAAGACACAACATCAGGACTTCAGGATCACTGAGGAGACAGAAGACACAACATCAGGACTTCAGGATCACTGAGGAGACAGAAGACACAACATCAGGACATCAGGAACACTGTGGAGACAAAAGACAAAACATCAGGACTTCAGGATCACTGAGGAGACAGAAGACACAACATCAGGACTTCAGGATCACTGAGGAGACAGAAGACACAACATCAGGACTTCAGGATCACTGAGGAGACAGAAGACACAACATCAGGACTTCAGGATCACTGAGGAGACAAACCATCAGGACTTCAGGATCACTGAGGAGACAAACCATCAGGACTTCAGGATCACTGAGGAGACAAAACATCAGGACTTCAGGATCACTGAGGAAACAGAAGACAAACGATCAGGACTTCAGGATCACTGAGGAGACAGAAGACACAACATCAGGACTTCAGGATCACTGAGGAGACAAAACATCAGGACTTCAGGATCACTGAGGAAACAGAAGACAAACGATCAGGACTTCAGGATCACTGAGGAGACAGAAGACAAACGATCAGGACTTCAGGATCACTGAGGAGACAGAAGACAAACAATCAGGACTTCAGGATCACTGAGGAGACAAAAGACAAAACATCAGGACTTCAGGATCACTGAGGAGACAGAAGACACAACATCAGGACTTCAGGATCACTGAGGAAACAGAAGACAAACGATCAGGACTTCAGGATCACTGAGGAGACAGAAGACACAACATCAGGACTTCAGGATCACTGAGGAGACAAAACATCAGGACTTCAGGATCACTGAGGAAACAGAAGACAAACGATCAGGACTTCAGGATCACTGAGGAGACAGAAGACAAACGATCAGGACTTCAGGATCACTGAGGAGACAGAAGACAAACAATCAGGACTTCAGGATCACTGAGGAGACAGAAGACAAACGATCAGGACTTCAGGATCACTGAGGAGACAGAAGACAAACGATCAGGACTTTAGGATCACTGAGGAGACAGAAGACACAACATCAGGACTTCAGGATCACTGTGGAGACACAACATCAGGACTTCAGGATCACTGAGGAGACAAACATCAGGACTTCAGGATCACTGTGGAGATAAACCATCAGGACTTCAGGATCACTGAGGAGACAGAAGACAAAACATCAGGACTTCAGGATCACTGAGGAGACAAAACATCAGGACTTCAGGATCACTGCTTGGTTTACAACTGACCGGTTCAATGGAAGAATTGCAAGTTCATTGTGAATTGTCATAAAGTCAGTGTGGAACATTCTGGATTCTCCTGTTTCCAAAACAAAAGCTGCTCCACACAGAAAAGCTGAACTGTCCACAGCAAAGACACAGGTGTGTTTAGGTGCATCGGGATATCCGATACTAAACCAACACCAGTTTTGGCTCTCACCGTTTACAAAACACAACCAATAAACCTCAGTGAATTTGGACGTGCTGTGTGTCATATTTTGGAAATGTGAATCGCTGAGTTAGTTTAAACTTCCGCAAACATATTTTTGATCGCTGTGCAAAATGCTGCGGTTAGCAACAGTATGCTAAAGCTAGCGGCGACTGATTAAGGGACAAAAACTATTGGATCACCTAATAAAATAACATTTCTGCAGTGGCCAAGTGTTTGTATATTAGTTTATGAAGTGCTGTTGAAGAATAACTGATATAAGCTGTGATGATCGGATCACTTTAATGTACTTTAATGTAGCCTAAAGGTTGCCATGTCCACAATTCGTAATTAGATGATTATTTAAAAAGGCGAGTGATCCGTGTGTAACGTTTTTTCCATTAGCTTATTAACCTCTTAACTCCCGCTCAAACCAAGCATATTTCCTCCAGTTTTACCTAAATAAAAGCTTCTTGAAAAAAAAGAGTCAAAATAGCAACAAAATCAAGATAAAAACGCAAGAAAAAAGAGAGATTCAAACGGAGATGAAAATGCAACAAAAAAAAAACGACTAAAACATGACGCAAGGAAAAAGATCTGTTTAGATCAGTCTTAGCTTTCAAATCAGGAGACTGGAGAAATGTGCTCGGTAAAGACGGGGGTTAAAAGGTCAATACTGGATATAATTAATCACTGATCTGTAGCATCTCGTTTGCAAGAAAAGAGAAGAAAAGGAGATAAGAGGATCATTCACTTTGTCACTCAGAGAAAGACACTTGGTATCGGTTAATATCGGATATCGGGAGACACTCAAACCCCCAGTATCGGCATCGGTGTCAGAAGCAAAAAGTTGGATCCGCACATCTCTGATAAATACTGTATATTCTACATTTTCCATACATTTGATCTTGAATGTTTGTCCGAGATGAGACAAAACACGGATCTTCTTCTGCTTCTCTTCACGTGTCTCTGTGGAGGAAGTGTCTGGGGAGAGGGAAGTGTGGGAGGATTAAAAGCACGGATACTGACCGCCCCAGTTGAGGATGATGGCCGTGGTGATGATGGCGATTCCTCCCACGATGGCCAGCACAGACAAGATCATGGCGTTTCGACCCAGACGCCTGGCCCCGTCCACGTTCCCCTGCTGCAGGCTGTTCCGCGACTGGCCACAAGGGGGCGCAGAGAGGCGGAGTTTAGAGCAGTGTGGGCTTAGTTACAGAGTTTACAGCGGAGGCGCAAACAGTTCGAGGCGAGACGAGGCAGGTGAACATTTTAAAGTGATAGTCTGTAAGTTTGCAAAGTGAGGAGAGAAAGAGTCGAATTTGAAAGTGTACGCGGCACGGTGGCACAGTGGTTTGCGCTCGTGCTTCGCAGCTAGAAGGTCCCGGGTTCGATTCCCACCTGGACGGGGCGTTTCTGTGTGAAGTTTGCATGTTCTCCCAGAGTCTGTGAAGGTTTCCTCTACCACTAAAAACATGTACAATAGAGGAATGAGAGTGTGTCCCAACCGAATAAACCAGAAAACAGTCAAATTCCTCCCTCTTTAACCTCTTAACTCCCGCCTGAACCGAGTGGATCTTTTTATATATATGTATTCAACTCATTTTTGCAACTTTTTTGTGATTTTTTTGGTCATTTTTTGTCACATTTTAGTATTTTTTTGGGTCAAATTTTTGTCACATTTTTGTAATTTTTTTGCCACATTTTCGTCAATGTATTCGTCTCAGTTTTGTTGCTATTTTCTCACTTTTTTCCAGAAGCTTTTGGATTGGGGTAAAGCCAAACTGGAGAAAACGTGCTCAGTTCAGGTGGGAGTTAAGGGGTTAACCAGAAAGCCCTTAGTTTGCGAAATGAGGAGAGCAGGAACAGAATGTTCAAAAGTAAATGATCAAGCTCCTCCCCCTCCTCCTGATTGGCCCTGACAGGCCGGTTCACAGGAATATGTGGGAGAATACTTAACAAAAAGTAATATATATATATATATATATATATATATATTACTACTTACTATCAAAATGCAGTGATTTTGCACATTTTATCAAATTTGTAAAAACATTTAGACTTCCAGACTTTCTCTTTAATGTATGAGAAAGTATAAGGAAAAATGTACTGCAAGTTTTCTGTCATTTTATTTTCATATGGCCTTTTAATAATTAATTAATCGCAATTGACTCTACATAACTTCTAACAACACCGCCCAAGAAGTGACTTCCTGTTTCGATCCAGCTCACCAAAATAAAAGCACCATCTTTAGTTCAACTTTCTTTCTGCCCAAATATAAACCGACAAAACAACTACAATGTGTGTATTTATTATATTCTTGTAATGTGACAAGTACCTGCTGAACTAATCAATGACACGAGCTGTGTGCTTTTATTTTGGCGGGCTGGATCGAAACAGGAAGTCACTTCTTGGGCGGCGTTGTTGTGATTTGAAGTTAAGCATCATTTATTTAGGGGTTGTATTCATTTTTTAGTAAGTAGTAGTAAGTATATTTCTTTGTATTTTCCTACATTTGAACGTCTTTCAGAGTTTGGAGTAAATGTTTCCCCGCCGCGTCTCGCCGTAAAGTGAAGGAGTTCCCGTTACCATGACGGAGAAGGTGAGGGCGACGATGTTGATGGGCCACAGGGGGCAGAAGCAGGACAGGATGGCGAGCAGCAGGTAGTCCCGGGGCTTGGATCCGTCCTGGGGGCCCTCGGGGATGGCGCTGGGCCGGCGGCTCAGAGAGGGTCTGGGGGAGCCGCTCACCGAGCCGGACCTGCTGCCGGGCCGGCTGCCGGAGCGAGGCTTGGCACCGAGGACGGGGCTCAGGGCGGGCACCACGCCGTTACCTGGAGGAAACAGGATCAGTCTCAACACCAAACTGGACTAGAGCACATTATCTCCAGTTCGGCTTTACCCCAATCCAAAAGCTTCTGGAAAAAAGCAACAAAACTGAGACGAAAACAATGATGAAAAAGTGACAAAAAAGTGAGAAAACATTGACAAAAAAGTGACGAAAAAAACTACTAAAAAACTACAATTCATTTTTTGTCATTTTTTGTCATTTTTTGTCATTTTTTTGTCACATTTGTGTCACATTTTTTGTCACATTTTTTGTCACATTTTTTGTCACATTTTTTGTCACATTTTTGTAATTTTTTTGTCATTTTTTTTGTCACTTTTGTGTCACATTTTTGTCATTTTTTGTCATTTTTTTGTCATTTTTTTGTCATTTTTTGTCATTTTTTGTCATTTTTTGTCACATTTGTGTCACATTTGTCATTTTTTTCACATTTGTGTCACATTTTTGTCACATTTGTGTCATTTTTTTGTCATTTTTTGTCATTTTTCGTCATTTTTTGTCACATTTGTGTCACATTTTTTGTAATTTTTTGTCACATTTTTGTCACATTTTTGTCACATTTGTGTCATTTTTTGTCATTTTTTTCACATTTGTGTCACATTTTTGTCATTTTTTGTCATTTTTTTGTCATTTTTTTTCACATTTGTGTCACATTTGTGTCACATTTTTGTCATTTTTTGTCATTTTTTTGTCACATTTGTGTCACATTTTTAGTCATTTTTTTAGTCATTTTTAGTCATTTTTTTGTCATTTTTTTGTCATTTTTTGTAATTTTTTGTCACATTTGTATCACATTTGTGTCACATTTTTAGTCATTTTTTAGTCATTTTTTGTCACATTTTTGTTATTTTTTTGTCATTTTTTGTCATTTGTTTTGTCACATTTGTGTCACATTTTTTGTAAATTTTTTTGTAAATTTTTCTCGCATTTTTGCCACTTTTTCATCAATTTTTCGTCACTTTTCTGTCACATTTCCATCATTGTTTTCGTCTCAGTTTTGTTGCTATTTTCACAGCTTTTTTCCAGAAGCTTTTGGACTGGGGTAAAGCCAAACTGGAGAAAACGTGCTGGGTTCGGGTGGGAGTTAAGGGGTTAAGGGGGAAACAATTTGGAGAAAAATTTAAACTTTCTCTAATTATTCAAAAACTTCTTTAACAAACGCTGAATTATGAATATAGTTTCTACTAAATAAATATACAAAGACATGGGGAGGAGCAAAGTGGTTCAACTGCCCATAAATACATAAATAACAGAGAATGCTAACATGATGCTACATGTTAGCGCTAGTTACGACTGCTGTTTTTTCCGCTTATACTGAACAATCTGCTGTGAATAAACATCCATATGGACCTGATTTAGACTTGACTTCATTTGTATGTGATAAAAAAGATCCTATTTTCCCCCTCGGTGAAGCCACGCCCCCTTCTATGACGTAATGCCGTCTGCATCTGCACCAGGCGCGTCGGTATTTGTGAATGGAGAAGCGCGGGAAAGCCCGTTGTTCTCGTCTCTTACTGCTCTCGGTGTTGTCGTCGGCCACGCTCAGGTGCTCCATGTGCTTCCCCGCCTCGGAGTCCGGGAGCGGGGCGTGGGAGTCGGGCTGCGTGCTGATTGGCTGCTCCTCCATGCTGCGGGGCGACGGGCGGCGCTGGGGTCAAAGGGCGACGAGCGGGAGACGAAGCGGGACCTGAGGGCGAGAGCGAGGTCATGTCGTTACAATCACGGGGGAAAAGGAAGATGTTTCTTAACACCACCTGAGCCCAGCACATTTTCACAAGTTCAGCTTTACCCAAATCTAAAAGACTCCTGAAAAAAAGCATCAAAATAGCAACAAAAACGAGAAGAAATAATGGTGTTTAATGAGAGTGTTCCGGCAAATGTTTTGGCCTGTTCCCCGATTCCATCACATCAGAACAAATGTGTTACTGAAAAACTAATTTACAAATTAAGCACTGGTTTTGAACGTCGTGACGAATGGATTAACCTCTTAACTCCCGCCTGAACCGAGGGGATCTTTTTTCTCACGTCATCAGATTTTTTTTGTTGGGTATTCAACTCATTTTTGTAACTTTTTCATAATTTTTTTGTCACATTTTTGTCACATTTTGTCATTTTTTTAGTCATTTTTTGTCACATTTCTGTCAATTTTTTGTCAATTTTTTATCCAATTTTTGCCTTTTTTTTTGTCATTTTTTGTCACATTTTTGCCATTTTTGTCACATTTTGGTCATTTTTTGGTCACATTTCTGTCCATTTTTTGTCCGTTTTTTGCCATTTTTTGTCACATTTTGTCACATTTTTGTAATTTTTTGTCTTTTTTTGTCACATTTCTGTCATTTTTTTCGTCAATTTTTAATCCAATTTTTGTCATTTTTTTTGTCACATTTTTGTCACATTTTTGTCATTTTGAAAAAAGTTTTTTTTGTCAATTTCTTGTGACATTTCTGTGACATTTCCATCCTTGTTTTAGTCTCAGTTTTGCTGCTTTTTTCCAGAAGCTTTTGGATTGGGGTAAAGCCAAACTGGAGAAAATGTAGTCGGTTCAGGTGGGAGTTAAGGGGTTAAAGGAGTAAGTTTGACATATAGCTAACTAGTAATGCTATTTGTCACCGATACGACTATTTACTTAATACAACAACAGTTTTTTTCAGAGTTCTTTTTCTCTCCCCAGTAACACTGTGTCCCCGTTTCTTACAGAATTCTTTTAAAACATTGATTTTCAACGCTCAAAATATGAAATATCTGTGTCACACTCAGTCATGTTTGAGAAACGATCTGGGTCGGCCTGACCTTTGACCTGGACCAGCATCCTTTGCGCTCGGTCAAAGGCTGAATCCACTGTAGTTTAGTTTATAGAAAGGACAGTGTGCAGTCACATTAAAACATTAAAAATTTGATTTAAAAAAATTACGAAAAATTGAAAAAATGTGACAAAAATGTGACAAAAATGTGACAAAAAATGACAAAAATGTGACAAAAAAATGACAAAAATGTGACAAAAAAAGACAAAAATGTGACAGAAATGTGACAGAAATGTGACAAAAAATGACCAAAATTTGATTAAGAAAATTGACAAAAATGTGACAAAAAAATGACAAAAATGTGACAAAAATGTGACAAAAAATGACCAAAATTTGATAAAAAATTTACGAAAAAAAAATGACAAAAATTTGACAAAAAATTACAAAAATGACAAAAATGTGATAAAAATTTGACATATAAATTACCAAAAATTTACTAAAAATTACAAAAATGTGACAAAAAATGACAAAAAAGTTACAAAACTGAGTTGAATACCCAACAAAAAACGACGGGAAAAAAAACTGACGTGAGGAAAAAAAAATTGAACAAAAATGTGACAAAAATTCAACAAAATAGTGACAAAAATTCAACAAAAATTCAACAAAAATTCAACAAAAATTCAACAAAAATTCAACAAAAATTCAACAAAAATTCAACAAAAATTGAAAAAAACATACAAAAGGTGACACAACACAGCAACAATGCGAAGAAAAAGATCAGTTTTGTGGGTCTTAGCTTTCAAATGAGGTGTTACACAGGCCTATATAACAGCCAAAGAGGACAGAATGCATTTGGTTCAGGCGGGGGGTAAGAGGTTAAGTAGCACGGTGGCACAGCGGTTAGCACTCGGGCCTCACAGCTCCTGAATTTCTCTACAGAGATTCTAAAGTATAACTGTTTGAAACTCTGCTGCAGCCGAGAGTCCCTCTGTCCTCAGGCACTTTGCTGAACGTCTCTCTCACCCTGAACCGTCTGAAGCCCACGGGACAGAGAGTGATGCGTTCAGGAGCCGGGGGTGCGTGGGAAATCAGTCTGCAGATCATGGACGTGTACGTGACTAAAGCTGATTTATATCCGGATCTAAAAGCACAAATCACTTTTAGATCCGGAAACAATATCGGTCAATGAGACGTGGCCGATATATCGTCTACGAGAACGTATCGGTGCGGCCGTTCGGACGATACGCAGTTTCACTACATCGAGTTTATGTCCAATGTTGAGGAGTGTGGAGAAACGTGTTTAGAAAGAGTGGGGGAAATAGAGGGGGAGGGGGGCAATGTGGAAGGAAAAAATAGCAAAATATGGGGGAAAGAATCAGGGAAAAAGAAAAAAAAATGGAAAAAAAAAATAGGGAGAAGGAGTAAAAAAAATGGGGGAATGTGGAAAGAATAGCCAAACGACAGGGAAAGAAAAACGGGAAAAAACGAGGATGTAAAATATGTAAAGTGTTTAGTCTGTTCAGGACAGTTCCCTCGAGTAAATGAAAACGTTTACCAGCACATTTTTACAGGAAGTATTTCTGATGGATTTCAAAGATTTCGCATCATCATCAAAGTGACGACAAATTGATGAAAAAGTGGCAAAAATGTGACAAAAAAAGACAAAAAACTTGAGAAAAAACTGACAAAAATTTAATTTAAAAAATGACAAAAATGTGACAAAAAATGACAAAAATGTGAAAAAATCTGAAGAAAAAATGACAAAAATATGATTTTTAAAAATAACAAAAATGTGACAAAAAACGGACAAAAATTTAATTTTAAAAAATGACAAAAATTTGACAAAAAAATGACAAAATATGTATTTAAAAAATGACGAAAAAATGACAAAAATGTGATAAAAAATTGACCAAAAAATTACAAAAAATTACAAAAAATTGACAAAAAATTGACAAAATGTGACAAAAAATGACAAAAATTTAATTTAAAAAAATGTGACAAAAAAATGACAAAAATGTATTAAAAAAATGACAAAAAAATTACAAAAATGTGATAAAAAATTGACCAAAAAATTACAAAAAATTGACAAAAAATTGACAAAATGTGACAAAGAATGTGACAAAAAAATAGACAAAAAAATAACAAAAATGTGACAAAAAATGTGACAAAAAAGTTACAAAAATGAGTTGAATACCCAACAAAAAAAATGCTGAAATCTGATGACGTGAGGAAAAATCATCGTTATCGAGAAAATCCCCACAAATATCGAGATATTTTTGTCGATATCGCTCAGACCGACTGTCCAGTTACTTCTAATCTCAGTTTATTCATTTATCACAGTTAAAAGTTAAAAACATCCAAAGCACATCCTCCATCAGGGTTGCCAGGTTTGCTCTGAAACACTGTCCCCGCCCACACACGTCCAGTTACTTTGTGAGTTCCGGATCTGACCGGCCTCGGACACAGAATCAGCTCCACTCATTATAAACCGGCTCAAAGACAGAGCTCTCCCTGGTCTTGGTTTGGTTCCTGGTCTCGCGAATAATAAATAATGTAAAAATAATGTACTACAACGTACAGCGGAGAAAGCTTTCAATAATGCAGGAAAGAGGAAGTCACTGTCACTTAAAGAGCTACTAACCCCTCCTTCCAGAGCCTCAATCTCAGAGCCTCAGATTTGAAAATCTCAACAGAAAGGGGGCGTCGCCTGGAGGACTAAGGGGCACGCGGGAGGGGTGAGGGGTGGGAGGGGCTTGAGGCTTCTGACTTCTGACTTGACGCTGCACCTGCAGCGCTCCTCGTAAACAAAGTCCGACCATGGAGCATGGTGTTCCAGCGAGCTAACTTATTTAGCAACTTGTTCCACTGGGACAGGTCTACAGCTCTCTCTACACAGGGGGGGGGGGGGGGGGGGGGGGGGGGGGGGGGGGGGGGGGGGGGGGGGGGGGGGGGGGGGGCATCGTGGCAGACAGCGGCCTTGTACCTGAGGCGCTGGCTCATTTATTCCTCTGTCATTTACAAAGCTAGCGGCTTAGCATTGAGCTCGATCGACGTTAGCATCGCAGCTAAGGGACGTAACTGTCCTGGCTGCTTCAGAATTTACCGATCTATTTTAGATGTAGACTTTTGCTGTGGTCTACGTGAACATGGGAGATGTATCTCAGTGTCCTCAGCAGAGTGTGTGATATAGAGACGTGGCTATTTGTGTTACAAAGATTTTTATTATTTTTCTTACAGCAAAGTGCACAAAACATATCAAATAAATATATGTAGGCCTGTATTATAGAGCAGGAACACTGTCTTTTTGAAATTGTTTTTGGTTTGCCATTGAAGATGTGAGACAGAATCATTCAGGTTATGTTTCTCTAAAAGGCTTGACTGTAACATTGTGAACCCAAAGAGCCAGTTAGCCCTAAGTAAATAGCCTGAACTAATTTCTATTACTAAATTTAGTGAACTAAAAGGTTTAACCAACGTAACATACACGAAACTACCACTGAATGATGACACTGTAGAGTAACGGCTATAATGAAGTATTTATATGTATGCTTTTTTAGTTGAATATTGAAATATTAATGAAAATTATAGATCTTGTTTTGTACCAGTACTTGATTCTGCACTTCTGGCTCTTACAACAGTGCAATTTCCAAATTATAGCACAATTTCTTTGGTAAAACTTACTACAAACTTACAGCTCACATTTCACTTGAGGTTGAGCTGCATGTGCCACTCACTTGGTCTACATAGATGTGTGCAATAAACAAATTGAACAGACAAAGTTGACTGGTTATGTTATACAATACCAACTGTAATAAATATACATGCAGTAAGTTTTCAGCTTCTAGAAACAGAAAGTGGTGCTGCATATACCTTCCTGTGACATATCTGACAGAACATATACAGGCTTCATTTTTTTTTTACTGCCCACAATTAAATCTTGCATGAAACATTGATTTTAATCTATTACATTGTCCAATGGGCACAGAGTGGTTCAGGCACAGGTACTTTGTGTGCTCCTGATATGGGAGAGGATCCTCGACCACACTTTCAAACAGCAGGGCCATTAGTTGGTCAAAGTAGACTGTAAACAAAGCACAAAACATTTGTCCTTGTAAAAGCATTGGTTGTGTTGTTTTTAATGTGACATACCTGAGGTAGCTCTGGTCTTCATGGCTCTCACTGTGTAGTCTCCACGCTTGAATTTTGGATACACTATGACATACAGCAGCAAAACGATTTGCCTTTTTTAATCATAATTCAAGGCACCAACCTGCATCCTAAAATTTCACAAATAAACATTAATATGCAGTATCTATTTTCTAAACATTTCAAAGTGATAAAATAACTAGTGAATATTTGTTGAACCTTTAGGAATCATTACCTGGCCAGCATTCCTTTGGATAAGAGGCCCAGACTATTGTGAGAGAATCAGACTATGGATTCCTCAATATTTGAAGTGTGGTATTGTGGGCTTATTTTAGCTTAATCTTTCAAAATAAGTGGTGTTAACAAAAGAGTAAGAGTCTCTCGCATGCTGCTGTGCCTACAAAGAATTATAAAGAATTACAAAGAATAATAAATTGATATGTGAAGTGTAAATACATCAATATAGATTAGATATTGGGAGTAGTTGTAATTACACATACTTGATTTTGGCCACACTCTTGCATCATCCCCAACCAAAGGCCTGTGAAGACAGCGAGGGAACAGGGGATTTTCCGTGGACATTCTGAATCTGAGCCTTTGATGGTGACCAGTAGAGATGATTCATATAGATAGTTCACAATGCTTTTCTTCCACCTCGTCATTTCCTCCGTTCACCTTTTCTGGCCCAGCGCATCATTTTTTTCCAATCTCTGGGACACAAAACACAAACCCCTCCTTCTCCATGCGCACACTGTTTCCAACCTCATTGCTCTAATAAGACAAAAAAATAAGAATATGAGTTCTATCATAATGCACAGTTATCCCAAGTTACATATTTATGTTTGTATTGTAATGTTTTACCTGGACTAGCTGGATGTCAATGACTTTGTTACTCGTTAGATTCATCATGGTGTAGCTGCCATACTTGGCTGAATGTCCTACATGAATGCAAGTTATACATTAGCTGACTTTTATTAATACTTCAGATAAATGTTTATGAAATGTATTTACCAGGTGAATCTGCCCGCATGTCCCCACCCAGTGTAACAGAGCCGCTTTCAAGAGCCTCTCTGATGAGGTCATCCTGCTCCAACTTCCACTGCCAGTTGACCGTAGGGATGAGGAGCTTTGCCTGATGCCTGTAGAAGCACTGCTCTGACAGTCCCTGAATATTGAAGGCCCCAAGAACTATAAAATTAAAACATCTGTTATCATCGGATAATATATGGAAAAATAAAATGTTTTTGCAGTACCTTTGAAATCTGGCTAAAGGATGAGCCGGTGAACAGCACAGAGCTGTAGGTTTCCAGCTGGGATGTTGTTCACCATGGGCTGACTGGACCACTGACTGGAGAACTCACAGCGAGGACACTGTTGAGTGACCCAGACAGGACATCGCCTAAACAGCTCCAGCAGTTGGTCCTCAAGAACAATATGTTCTTTGTCCTTGTGTGGAGGGACTTCAGCAGGAATGCTATATAAAATAAAGGATATTTCATCCCTCAAAAAACCAGGACGCTGTATATATTTTTTCAATTAAAACTCTAGATTTTCTTTGTACCTTGAACAGTTCACAGTGCTGGCACTGTCATCGATGTGGAAGCTGGGGTCAGACGCTGACACCTCACACCTTCTCCTTTTTAAAGATGTAGAGGCTGCTCTGGGACTGTCAGGAAGAGGGATTTCCATCAGGTCCCCTGTCCCACAACCGACGCTTGTGTAAGCGGTCCGGGCTTGAGTAGCTGTACAAAACACAAACAAAAAAAACACGTTTAAAATGGCAGTAATTACACAACTTGTGTCTAACTACAGTATATAAAAAAACAAAAGTGTAGACTGTTTTATACATAAAATGACAGTACTGTATAAAGGATAAATAGATTTCACCTTTGCGTCGCCTGCTCAGCTTCACATTGGCCTGGACACCTGCATGCCTTATAAGGACTGGATCAGTTTGGACATTTCTCTCTGCTCACTTTTGGCTGAAAACATAACAATAAATAATATTTATAAAGTGCACACACAAGTGACATGCAAACACATTGTTTGTATTGATGATTTATAGGAATACAACCTACGATATACTTTAGAATATGCCCCCTATAGCAGATCAACCAAATATTTGTATCAGGTTAATTCTGGCTACAGTCGGCTACTAAAAACTTCCAAATGGTTTGGCATTTTGAAAAGCTGCGTCCAAATAGGTGTAAACTTTGGTTCACTTCAGAAAACTTGTCAACATGAACATAATTATCAGAATTTATCCTACTTTGTGAACCTGTTCAACAACAATGGCAATAACAACTATACGGATTCTTAAAGCACGTAAGAACAGCTCACATCTGTGAGAGCCCAATGACCACATGGTCCACCTGGAGTGGTCAGCCCTCTCCTCACTGACCACACGGTCCACCTGGAGTGGTCAGCCCTCTCCTCACTGACCACACGGTCCACCTGGAGCGGTCAGCCCTCTCCTCACTGACCGCACGGTCCACCTGGAGTGGTCAGCCCTCTCCTCACTGACCACACGGTCAGTTTAGCCTCCGACACACAGTACGTTCTAGCTATACGTTAGCTTTACAGGCTAGCTATACGTTAGCTTTACAGGCTAGCTATACGTTAGCTTTACAGGCTAGCTTGTAGCTACTGTCAAAAGCTACAGTCATGTAAAACTTAGATTAGTTTGGTGCTCAGACTCGTGCACATTTGCGCACAGTGTTGGCGTAACTTTGCAGACTGATGCATTAGCAGGCTGCCCCGGGCAGCGAGTAGACGCGCTTATAACCGGTGGCTGCTGTTCCTCAGCCACAGTGAGCGAGTGCGGGACACGTCGCCTGGAGCTGACGCTGCAGAGTCTATTTACACGCCATATTTTTTCAACAGATCTACACGACTCATGTGATTGGTATTATCAGAGGCCAAAACGGCGAATTTGTTTGAGACACTACAATAACGATCTATTCTGACGTGCACATAAACATTCTATATACTGTACATGACTCAATCTGTGAGCAAAGTAGCTTCTACTGACAGAAATGACCGGGACAGAGTGAACCAAGTGCCTCTTTTTACAGCAGCTACAATCAATGCAATTACTACCAAACCCAAAATGGGTAAATCATTATTTTTCTCACTCACCTCACATTGTTGGCGGGGCAGCAGTGTCGACGGGGACGGCCTCGCTCTTCAAACGGAGAAGACTAGCATAGCCCAGTTCAACCTCGGTGAAGTTGGCGAAGGAATCAGCACGTAAAATGGTCTTTGCAAACTCCAGCCCCACTACGCTACACTTCCTCCCCATCCTAACACAGTACAATTAACAACTAACAATTAAATTATACACGATAGACCACTAAAAACAATACTAACAAACGCCCTAAGCTAAATTGAGCGAACTAATCTAACAATAAAAGCAACTAGTGACTACAACTACAATATTCAACAACTAACACTACTAAAACTATACAATTATCTATAATAAACAAGCTATCCTAATAAAATCTACCTAAATGCTATGACAACTAATCGCAAACCTGACAATCGATGAAAATATTCTCTCGTTATTCCAACACCAACTCGCTACGGGGGCGTGAGCGAGACTGAGCCTTTTTATACCCCAGAGCGGCAGGGCCCGTGACATCATCTCTCGCCTCCTGACATCATCTCTCTCCCCTCCGCTAATTGGGTGCCGAATTCAAAAAATCAAATGCAGTACCGACAGTTCGCTGCAGATGGCGCCACACAGACGGTTTGGGACACAAAGACAGGATTTCAACAAATTTGCACTAAATTGTTAAAATAGTGACAGATACACGTAGACAACACTATAAGATACCCATTTATACAACTTAGCTAGAAAAAAAA
>NW_027639096.1:0-25865 GCF_951799975.1 Gobius niger
TCCTCACGTATGTCCTTGTCCTCATGTATGTCCTGGTCCTCATGTATGTCCTGGTCCTCACGTATGTCCTGGTCCTCACGTATGTCCTGGTCCTCACGTATGGCCTGGTCCTCACGTATGTCCTGGTCCTCACGTATGTCCTGGTCCTCACGTATGTCCTGGTCCTCACGTATGTCCTGGTCCTCACGTATGTCCTGGTCCTCACGTATGTCCTGGTCCTCACGTATGTCCTGGTCCTCATGTATGACCTGGTCCTCACGTATGTCCTGGTCCTCATGTATGTCCTGGTCCTCATGTATGTCCTGGTCCTCACGTATGTCCTGGTCCTCACGTATGTCCTGGTCCTCACGTATGTCCTGGTCCTCACGTATGTCCTGGTCCTCATGTATGTCCTGGTCCTCATGTATGTCCTGGTCCTCACGTATGCCCTGGTCCTCACGTATGACCTGGTCCTCACGTATGGCCTGGTCCTCACGTATGTCCTGGTCCTCACGTATGTCCTGGTCCTCATGTATGTCCTGGTCCTCATGTATGTCCTGGTCCTCACGTATGTCCTGGTCCTCACGTATGTCCTGGTCCTCATGTATGTCCTGGTCCTCACGTATGTCCTGGTCCTCACGTATGACCTGGTCCTCACGTATGTCCTGGTCCTCATGTATGACCTGGTCCTCACGTATGACCTGGTCCTCACGTATGTCCTGGTCCTCACGTATGTCCTGGTCCTCATGTATGTCCTGGTCCTCATGTATGTCCTGGTCCTCACGTATGTCCTGGTCCTCACGTATGTCCTGGTCCTCATGTATGTCCTGGTCCTCACGTATGTCCTGGTCCTCACGTATGACCTGGTCCTCACGTATGTCCTGGTCCTCACGTATGTCCTGGTCCTCACGTATGTCCTGGTCCTCACGTATGTCCTGGTCCTCACGTATGTCCTGGTCCTCACGTATGTCCTGGTCCTCATGTATGTCCTGGTCCTCACGTATGACCTGGTCCTCATGTATGTCCTGGTCCTCACGTATGTCCTGGTCCTCACGTATGACCTGGTCCTCACGTATGTCCTGGTCCTCACGTATGTCCTGGTCCTCACGTATGTCCTGGTCATCACGTATGTCCTGGTCCTCACGTATGTCCTGGTCCTCACGTATGTCCTGGTCCTCACGTATGTCCTGGTCCTCACGTATGTCCTGGTCCTCACGTATGTCCTGGTCCTCACGTATGTCCTGGTCCTCACGTATGTCCTGGTCCTCATGTATGTCCTGGTCCTCACGTATGTCCTGGTCCTCACGTATGTCCTGGTCCTCACGTATGTCCTGGTCCTCACGTATGACCTGGTCCTCATGTATGACCTGGTCCTCACGTATGTCCTGGTCCTCACGTATGTCCTGGTCCTCATGTATGACCTGGTCCTCACGTATGTCCTGGTCCTCACGTATGTCCTGGTCCTCACGTATGTCCTGGTCCTCACGTATGTCCTGGTCCTCACGTATGTCCTGGTCCTCACGTATGTCCTGGTCCTCACGTATGTCCTGGTCCTCACGTATGTCCTGGTCCTCACGTATGTCCTGGTCCTCATGTATGACCTGGTCCTCATGTATGTCCTGGTCCTCACGTATGTCCTGGTCCTCACGTATGTCCTGGTCCTCACGTATGTCCTGGTCCTCACGTATGTCCTGGTCCTCACGTATGTCCTGGTCCTCATGTATGACCTGGTCCTCACGTATGTCCTGGTCCTCACGTATGTCCTGGTCCTCACGTATGTCCTGGTCCTCATGTATGTCCTGGTCCTCACGTATGTCCTGGTCCTCACGTATGTCCTGGTCCTCACGTATGTCCTGGTCCTCACGTATGTCCTGGTCCTCACGTATGTCCTGGTCCTCACGTATGACCTGGTCCTCACGTATGGCCTGGTCCTCACGTATGTCCTGGTCCTCACGTATGTCCTGGTCCTCATGTATGTCCTGGTCCTCATGTATGTCCTGGTCCTCATGTATGACCTGGTCCTCACGTATGTCCTGGTCCTCACGTATGTCCTGGTCCTCATGTATGTCCTGGTCCTCATGTATGTCCTGGTCCTCACGTATGTCCTGGTCCTCACGTATGTCCTGGTCCTCATGTATGTCCTGGTCCTCATGTATGTCCTGGTCCTCACGTATGTCCTGGTCCTCACGTATGTCCTGGTCATCACGTATGACCTGGTCCTCACGTATGTCCTGGTCCTCACGTATGTCCTGGTCCTCATGTATGTCCTGGTCCTCACGTATGTCCTGGTCCTCACGTATGACCTGGTCCTCATGTATGTCCTGGTCCTCACGTATGTCCTGGTCCTCACGTATGTCCTGGTCCTCACGTATGACCTGGTCCTCATGTATGTCCTGGTCCTCACGTATGTCCTGGTCCTCACGTATGTCCTGGTCCTCACGTATGTCCTGGTCCTCACGTATGACCTGGTCCTCACGTATGTCCTGGTCCTCATGTATGTCCTGGTCCTCACGTATGACCTGGTCCTCATGTATGACCTGGTCCTCACGTATGTCCTGGTCCTCACGTATGACCTGGTCCTCACGTATGTCCTGGTCCTCACGTATGACCTGGTCCTCATGTATGCCTTGGTCCTCACGTATGACCTGGTCCTCACGTATGTCCTGGTCCTCACGTATGTCCTGGTCCTCACGTATGTCCTGGTCCTCACGTATGTCCTGGTCCTCATGTATGACCTGGTCCTCACGTATGACCTGGTCCTCACGTATGACCTGGTCCTCACGTATGTCCTGGTCCTCATGTATGACCTGGTCCTCACGTATGTCCTGGTCCTCACGTATGACCTGGTCCTCACGTATGTCCTGGTCCTCACGTATGTCCTGGTCCTCACGTATGTCCTGGTCCTCACGTATGTCCTGGTCCTCACGTATGACCTGGTCCTCACGTATGACCTGGTCCTCACGTATGTCCTGGTCCTCACGTATGTCCTGGTCCTCATGTATGTCCTGGTCCTCATGTATGTCCTGGTCCTCACGTATGTCCTGGTCCTCACGTATGTCCTGGTCCTCATGTATGTCCTGGTCCTCACGTATGTCCTGGTCCTCACGTATGTCCTGGTCCTCACGTATGACCTGGTCCTCACGTATGTCCTGGTCCTCACGTATGTCCTGGTCCTCACGTATGTCCTGGTCCTCACGTATGTCCTGGTCCTCACGTATGTCCTGGTCCTCATGTATGTCCTGGTCCTCACGTATGTCCTGGTCCTCACGTATGTCCTGGTCCTCACGTATGTCCTGGTCCTCACGTATGTCCTGGTCCTCACGTATGTCCTGGTCCTCATGTATGTCCTGGTCCTCACGTATGTCCTGGTCCTCACGTATGTCCTGGTCCTCACGTATGTCCTGGTCCTCACGTATGTCCTGGTCCTCACGTATGTCCTGGTCCTCACGTATGTCCTGGTCCTCACGTATGTCCTGGTCCTCACGTATGTCCTGGTCCTCACGTATGTCCTGGTCCTCACGTATGTCCTGGTCCTCACGTATGTCCTGGTCCTCATATATGACCTGTCCACTACTGTGTCCTCTGTCTCTGACCGTTACTGCGTGTTTTTTAACATCACCGGTTTGATTCAGTGAAAGTCCTCAGCAAAACTCGGCCCTGAGGCCCAGAGAGAGAGACTTTTCCCCAAACTACAGTCACTGTCTTTAATCCTTCCTCACAGGTGCAGAACCTGGTGTGATCTTTGACTCTGAGCTGCCGTTTATTCCACACATGAACATGTTACAACCCGGCTCTGCTAGATGAAAGTTGTAACAAAAACCAAGATGTAAAATGGATAAATAAAGTTGTATTTTAATAAAAAGGTCATGTAAAAGGTAATGTTAACAAAAGGTGAGTAACAAAAATAACCAAGCAAAGAATTTTTACAATATGTACAGAAGGTGAACCAAACACAAGGTACTACAATGAAAACAAAACCAATTTGACAAAAGCTAACGAGCGTCTCCAAAACTAGTCACCAAAGGCCTAATAACAAAACGAGTGACAAACAAAATGAGACACAAACTAACGTAACTAAAACAGAGTGTTCATGCAGAAAGTCATGACCGACACGAAGGAACACAGACAAAATGGCGTACAGGCCACAATTGATTGGGCCAGGTTTTCCGATTCTGCACCAATCAGGACCAGGAACGAGCAGCCAACCAGAACCGAGCATGGAACGAGTCCTCCAATCCCAGGCCAGGGCTCACACATCCAGGTTTTCATGGAGGACAAATGGAAATTAGCCACACAACCAAAACTAATAAACTGGAGGGAGACTGGAGGCCTGGGACAACACAAAGACAGGTTTTTACCATCTAAAGAACATGGCCAGAGTCGCCCCATTCTCTCTCGGGCCAACACGGAGACGCTCATGCATGCGTTTATCACCAGTCGTATCCACTACTGTAATGCCCTGCTCTCTGCTCTTCCCAAAGAGAGGATCTCAGTATCTCATCTGTAAAGCACTTTGTGATGATTGATTGATAAGGTCATCTCTGTGATCTTATGGCAGACACGATGCACTGCTTTACTGTAATGCTGAGACTGAGCTGGCTTTGTTTTACCTCTCACAGCTTAATATTTAATACTTAATAATTAATATTTAATAATTGATATTTAATAATTGATATTTAATACTTGATATTTAATATTTAATGCACCAAGGTCTGATCACGGAATCAAGTGAGACTTAAGTTAAAAGTAATTCATCATCATGTTGTATTTTGAGTTTGTGGCTGTTTTAGCTTATGCAGCTCTCAGACCCACCCAGGCCTAGGAGGGCAGCCTGGCCCCAGTATGGAACCCCCACACTTGGCCAGTGTGGGGGGTTACCTGGCCCCAGTGTAGGGGGTTACCTGGCCCCAGTGTAGGGGTTACCTGGCCCCAGTGTGGGGGTTACCTGGCCCCAGTGTGGGGGTTACCTGGCCCCAGTGTGGGGGTTACCTGGCCCCAGTGTGGGGGTTACCTGGCCCCAGTGTAGGGGGTTACCTGGCCCCAGTGTAGGGGTTACCTGGCCCCAGTGTGGGGGTTACCTGGCCCCAGTGTGGGGGTTACCTGGCCCCAGTGTGGGGGTTACCTGGCCCCAGTGTGGGGGTTACCTGGCCCCAGTGTGGGGGTTACCTGGCCCCAGTGTGGGGGTTACCTGGCCCCAGTGTAGGGGGTTACCTGGCCCCAGTGTAGGGGGTTACCTGGCCCCAGTGTAGGGGGTTACCTGGCCCCAGTGTAGGGGGTTACCTGGCCCCAGTGTGGGGGTTATCTGGCCCCAGTGTGGGGGGTTACCTGGCCCCAGTGTGGGGGGTTACCTGGCCCCAGTGTGGGGGGTTACCTGGCCCCAGTGTAGGGGGTTACCTGGCCCCAGTGTAGGGGGTTACCTGGCCCCAGTGTAGGGGGTTACCTGGCCCCAGTGTAGGGGTTACCTGGCCCCAGTGTAGGGGGGTTACCTGGCCCCAGTGTGGGGGTTACCTGGCCCCAGTGTGGGGGTTACCTGGCCCCAGTGTGGGGGGTTACCTGGCCCCAGTGTGGGGGGTTACCTGGCCCCAGTGTAGGGGGTTACCTGGCCCCAGTGTGGGGGGTTACCTGGCCCCAGTGTGGGGGGTTACCTGGCCCCAGTGTGGGGGGTTACCTGGCCCCAGTGTGGGGGTTACCTGGCCCCAGTGTGGGGGTTACCTGGCCCCAGTGTGGGGGTTACCTGGCCCCAGTGTAGGGGGTTACCTGGCCCCAGTTTTTCATGGCTCTGCCGTCACACTTTAAAACCATATATATTTTATATTGTTTCTTCTGATCAGACGAGGAAACATGTGGGATTTTTACAGTTCAAACTGAATTTCCAGCATTTACCCTGAAAAAACATTTCAATGCATTTCTATGGGACAAACCTGACATCAGTGAGGCTGTTTCTGTGGATCATGAGGCTCATGGGGGAGGGGCTTATACGGGAGGATGGGGGAGGTCTGTGGGGGAGGGGCTTATACGGGAGGTTGGGGGAGGTCTGTGTGAGGTGCTGGGGGGGTTGGAGGGTTTGTGAGTTGGGGGTGGTTGTCCATGGTGGGGGTAGTTGTCAGGTGTTTTTGTTTATAAATATGGCTGTAATTAAGGGTGTTTTCACACAGGCTGTAGTTTGGTCGACTTTAAAGGTGCGAACACACCAAACGCTTTCCAGGCGTCAAAAACGCCTACGAGCCTAAAGGTGCGTACACACCAAACGTGCGTCCACGCCCCATCTGCCTCTCGTTGGACGCCAAACAACGCCGCTTCACACACGCGACAAACGCCTGTTTGCTGGCGCGTGAAGGTTGGCAAGCGTCAGACATGGGAGGCGTGTCTGGCCACCGGTTGTTGAGGGCGCACTCACACTTGACATCCGAACCTGCCACTCTCGAGCTCGTTTGAGGAAAGGCCTGGATGCCCCGAACGGCCCGCGCTCACACTTACACAAACGAACCGAGCCGTGGCCGAACACGAGGAGTTGTTTACAAGTGCACGTGAGCAGCAGCGCAACATAATGAGGAAGGAAAAAAAACCTAAGCTGCGTGAAATAATGTCTACTATGACCCCTGTCAAATCTCTTCACTCCACTTTTCTTTGCATTTTACTACAGTTTAACAAAAAGGGCTGTGGTGAATAACAGTCGATTTTAATAAAGCAGAGAAATATAGAAGTGCGCGTCCCCCTGTCCCGCCAGCTGAGCCTTTCTTTGGAGTCATATACAGCCTGAACAGAAGATATGACGCTCAGTTTGTGTCATTCATTGCTGCTTCGGCCACTGGTTAAACAGCTTTATGTTGGTGAACTCCTGGAAGTCTACGCTTTACGTTACAACAAAGCACTTAACACGAACACGCACCAAAATCACAAGTGATAAAAGCACCTGCAGGTTTTATCTGTCCGACTAAAGCCTGCGGCTAAACCGGGTACAGCAGCAGAGAAGCTCGGACACAGGGCGGGAGAAGCGCAGCCGCTCCCGTATAGTCAGCCCGAGACGCGCGTGAAGCGGCCAGGGCGTCGGGAGTGAGCGGTCGGGGAGACGAGCGTTATGTGGCCGGGGGTCCGGGGAGCCGCCCGGGAGAGAAGCGGTCGGGGGCCGGGGAGACGAGAGCGAGGCAGCCGCTGCTCTGTTTGATAAATACAGCCTTTTCTCACTGTTTTACGTGACAAATGCACCCGCCCATACAACAGCCGCTTGTATCCGTGCGTGTGCGCATACACGAGCAAACGCGAGCCGCGCTCTGGCCCCCGTCCTCCAAGCGGCCAAAGTCCGGAACCGAGTCCGACTCGGGCATGGTTTGTTGCAGGTAACAGGTGACGCCTGAGCCCAGTCAGCATCCCTGATTGGTTAACAAAGCATAAATGAACGCACGTGTAGATTGGATTACTTGAGTGCATGAAGCAGTGGGCGTGGCCTCCCTGTTCGCTCACCGCGCTGTTCTCCCTGGCTTTCACGCGCGTCCTTCCTCATCCGCTCGCGTTTGCTACGCTCAATACGCGCGGACAGCTTTGCTTGCATTTCGAAGCGCGTTGAAGCGCCTCTACATAGGGTTAACATGGAAGTTGGAGGCGTGGACGCTTTTGGTGTGTACGCACCTTAAAGCTCGAAGTTAGACGCGTGTGCTGACCTGAAGTCAGACGCTCGTCACAAATGTCACCGACGCTCTGGCCGCACGTCAGCTTGTGTTCGTATCTACAACATTCATCCTCGAGGCCCAAACGCATTCTCAGCACAGACTCAGCCTCTGAAATAAGTTTTCTCGTCGTCACTTTTAATCCTGTGTGTTTAGGTGAAGAAACACTTTGTAAAAGTCCCAGAGCTGCTGTAGCTCCGCTTCACAATGTTTTAATGCACGACGTGGAGGAGTCTGTAGGTTCTGCCAGGGCAAACAGGTCCTCGGTGAGACTTATGAGAGACAGGCCCGGTTAACCATGAGGCCGTCCTTCTGTGGACCCACCACCTGCAGGGGGCGCCATAAGGGCTGGTACAATGTGACGACCCGGAAACGGGTGGAAGTGGAAGAAGATGGATGGTTCACTACAGACTCCATTTCTGTTCAGTTTATATTGACATTGAAATGTACATTTGTTTTGAAATCGTAAAATATTGACGACACATAAGATCAGGCTCAAAGTTTATTTCCATGGATTTTCTACAAATAATGTGACAGAATCTGAACAGAATCAATTCACTGATTATCAAACTGCCATAAAAGGATCTAAATAACAACAATCAAAGAGAAAAACGTATCATCTGTGCAAAAAGATGCACTGAAAATACTGCAGATGGCGCTCTTTCCACGTCAGCATCTGCTGTTGTTCAGGTGTTGCTAACGACAAAATCCTGGTGTTTCCTCACAGTGACATTTTCCTATAAAACTGTGATTTTTCCATAAGAAACAAACACTTCTGTCATGTGTGTTGGAGAATAAACACTGGTGAGAGGATGGATGAAGAACAGGTAGCCGTCTGAGGTCTTCTAGAAGTTTATTTACCATCAGTTCAGGACCCGGAGACATGAACTCCAGACTCGTCCTTCCATTAAAGTCTGTCTAAGCTTCCACAGAACAGATACATACACTCTCCCTATAATATAGTCATTTATTTTTATTCTCCAACAATATTTACAAAGTCGTCTCAATGAAATGTTTGTGTGATTGTGCAGGTGCAGGATGGACTCCTGAAGGTCTGAGGATCGCTCTGGTTGGAAAAACCGGTTCAGGAAAAAGCTCTTCTGGAAACACCATCCTGGGAAGAAAGGAGTTCAAAGCCGAGACAAGTGGGAAATCTGTGACCAAGATCTGCATGAAAGCAGAGTCTGAGGTCGACGGGCGCCGTGTCTTTGTGGTGGACACTCCTGGACTGTTTGACACCTCACTCTCCAATGAGGAAATACTCAGAGAAACTGCTAAATCCATCAGTCTTCTGGCTCCAGGACCTCACGTCTTTCTGATAGTGTTACAAATCGGCCGATTCACTGCAGAAGAACAATGTTCTGTTGAATATATCAAGACAGCGTTTGGAGAGAATTCTGAGAAGTACATCATGGTTCTCTTCACACACGGAGATGATCTGGAGGAGGATGAGAAGTCCATTGAAGATTACATTAATGATTCTGAGCCTCCTCTGAAGAAGCTGGTCGCCGACTGTGGAAACAGAGTCCATGTGTTTAACAACAGAAACAAAGAGCGCACTCAGGTCACAGAGCTGCTGCAGAAGATCAACCACATGGTGGAGGAGAACGGAGGAAGCTTCTACACCCACAAGATGTTCCAAAAGGCTGAAGAGGCCATTCAGAAAGAGATGGAGAGGATTATGAAGGAAAAGGAAGAAGAGATCAGGAGAGAGGAGGAAAAGATAGAGAGGAAATATCAACAGGAAATGAAAAGAAAGCTGCAAATGGAAAAACAAAGACAAGAGAAGGAGAAAAGAGAAATGGAGGAGCAGATGAAGAAAGAGCAGGAGCTGTGGAAGAGAAAACAGATGGAGACAGTACAGATTGAGAGAGTACAGTTTGAAAGAGTACAGATTGAGAGAGTACAGATGGAGAAGGAGAGAGAACAGATGGAGAGAAAATACAAGGAAGAGATGGAGCGTAAGCGCGATGAAGAAATGAAACAACTACATGTGACAAATAAACAAAAGGCCAGAATAGAAGCTGAAAACGACAACCCATTCTTGAGAGATACTTTGCGTGTGGCAGGTGGGGTGGCTTTAGTCGCAGGTGGGACGGCTTTAGTCGCAGGTGGGACGACTGCATGCGCTGCAGCTGGGGCGGCTATAGGCACTTCAGCTGCTATGGCTTTATCCGCAGGTGTGGCGGCTGGAGGCGTTTCAGCTGGGACAGCTTTAGTCGCTTCAGCTGGGGCGGCTTTAGTTACAGGAGGGGTGTCTTTAGTCGTTACAGGTGCAGTTGTGGCGACTTTAGGCGTTGTTTCCTTTGTCCGCCGCCTCTTTGATTAATAATGATTGTAAACCTTACAAAGTAAAGAGTCAAACTGAACAGAAAGCGTGACATCAAAGCATCTTAATGAGCCGTGATAATCATGTTTCTGCTTCTGTTAATGAATCCAAAGACAGATGAGACCAGACTGACTTTGTTCCTATAAAATGAGTCATTTAATCGTATGTTGAAGATTGTTTTGTTTAAATGAATCTACAGTGATGAATGACACAAATATTGAATCCTTTCTGTTTGTTCTTCAAATCTGTTCATTTCATGATTATTTTATTTGTACTTTACTGAAAGCCTTCATGAGCCTGTGTTTACTTTATCTACTTCATCACTGTCACAGATCAAGTGCAAAATATTAATAAAAGTATTTACACAAATTGATTATTTGATCATTTTTAAAGTTTCTACATTTTCTTCCTGAAATCCTGTTGGATCAAAGTTTTCCAGATGTGACTGAAATGTTTGACACAAAGTGAAGGTTTGATCCAGATTAAAACAAGGACTGGATCACAGATCTGAGAACAACTGGCCCCACTGGATCTACACTTTCCAGACAAAGAGTTGGAGAACTTGGCTGTCGGTTTTATTTATCGTATTAAAAATGTTTTTCACTTTTCAAGGTGAAGTTTTGGTCTGAAACAAAAACAAACATGTTGGTCCATTTGTTTCCTGATGTCGTTTTACAGATTATGAGCTTCAGAGGAAGTGCCTTTTCTACAGTTCGGCTTTACCCAAATCTAAAAGCTTCTGGAAAAAAAGCATCAAAATAGCCACAGAAATAAGACGGAAATAAAGATAAAAACACAACAAAAATGCGACAAAATAATGTTGAAAAAATGTGGGTAAAACGATTTGTTTAGATCAGTTTTGTAGGTCTTAGCTTTCAAATTCCTCTGACCGAGAGGCTGTAAACTCCAGTCCAAAAGCTTTTGGACTATTTGGGTAAAACTGGAGAGAACATGCTGTTAAAGCGGGGGGTAAACGGTTAACTAAGGTTTGCAGAGCATGTGGTGCAAAGTCAAAGTCCTGATGAAGCTACGATTGATCTAATCTCTATCCTTATGTAACCTATAAGTTATTCTATTAAGTAGTGACTTAGAGTATCAAATATTAAGAGACTGGGCTAGATCAGAAGTTCTAAATTCGGCTCTAGGAATGGAGTAATGAAGACTGAACACAAGGATTAAGTTTAAGTGGTACCAAATAATATATTGTGATAAGGAAAAAAATAAACATGTGTATCAACAATATTCGAATGGCCATTCACACATTTCACAGTGCATCAATTCTCAATATGTACAATATTTACACTTCAAATTCTTCTTTCTACCAACGATGGTATTAAGGCAACAGGTGGAAAAGTTCATACGGCCCCACAACTTCCACGTTGGGGTGGCAGAGTCCAGGGGGTTTGGTGAGGGGACAGTTTGTAAAAGGGACGCGATGAACGGGTTGCGATGTTGGCGACCAAAAGAAACAAAAATAGAGAGGGCGGCTGCTGAGGAGCCTCAGCCCGGGGTTGGGTTGGTGAATTCAGTTCAGCTCATTCAGTTCATTTGGATCCAGGTTCAACGTTTCAAACAGGCTCTAGCTCGGGCTCTAAGCTCGCCATCCAACCTGGCCAATTCCACAGATAAACACAAGTACAAACACTCCCGCGCGACGACCCACGGCTCCGGTAGTCGCTCCTGCAGCACCTCATACAGTGTCTCCCTCTCGCTCTTACCGGTAGCTACCCACTACCGGCTATTATGCTAGTCTGATAGCAACGCTAGGTCACGTGACCATGTGACGCAATGACGCGCACGTAACGTAGACGCACGTAACATAGACGGACAACAAACAGAAAGGATATTTAATAGGGTTCTGTCACCCGGGTTACACTTACAAAATATCATTTAAAATCGTCACTTTGGCCATTGATGCCCCTGAACAAACTTCCTGCCTTAATCTCATGTTTGAGGCTTTTTGTGCCGCTTTTTGGGTCATGGGGGAGGAGCTTATACGGGGAGTTGTGGGAGGTCTGTGGGAGGTGCTGGGGGATGTTGGGGGTTTGTGAGTTGGGGGTGGTTGTCCCCCAGACCCCCTACACCCCTACACCCTTCCCCAGGCCAGTGTATCCATGAGCCTCTAACCCTAAACACACAGCAGCTCGTTCTGACGCTGCTTCGGGCCTGAGCCTCGTAGGAAACAATGGGAAATAGAGCCTTTTTTACTTTATTGCTACTGTAAAAACTCACATTCACAATAATGTTGAAAGTATCATTGAGACACTGTGGGGAGATCTCAAACAGGTCATGAAGACAGACCAGGAACTTACAGGAACTGGAGGCTTTAAGAAGAACGGGCAGCTTTACCATCAGATTATGAACAGAACCTTCACAAAGACTCAGAGCTTCACTGATGTCAAAGGGAAACACGCAGGATTAGGAACTGGGGTGTGGAAACTTTAGATCAGTGTCGTTTTGGTATTTTGTTTTTTAATTCTGATTTAACCCTAGAACACTATGGCTCAAATTCATAACACCATGACTAACGAGATAATGCACCTGATAAAAAGAACTTCATCAAAATCTACATGACATACATGACACATGTGACACACGTGTTCTTTTATATGAAACTGTGTCATAGAAGTCTGTCTAAGCTTCCACAGAACAGATACATACACTCTGTGGAGCATCACACTGATATGCAGGCAAACATTCAGTGGCTGAGAGTCTGAGCTCCACAGTCAAGGCTCTGACAGAGACAGTACGACTGTACAGCTTCACCCAGTATTACAGAGTCATTTCATTTCATTCTCCAACAATATCACCAAAGTCGTCTCAATGAAATGTTTGTGTGATTGTGCAGGTGGAAGATGGACTCCTGAAGGTCTGAGGATCGCTCTGGTTGGAAAAACCGGTTCAGGAAAAAGCTCTTCTGGAAACACCATCCTGGGAAGAAAGGAGTTCAAAGCCGAGACAAGTGGGAAATCTGTGACCAAGATCTGCATGAAAGCAGAGTCTGAGGTCGACGGGCGCCGTGTCTTTGTGGTGGACACTCCTGGACTGTTTGACACCTCACTCTCCAATGAGGAAATACTCAGAGAAACTGCTAAATCCATCAGTCTTCTGGCTCCAGGACCTCACGTCTTTCTGATAGTGTTACAAATCGGCCGATTCACTGAAGAAGAACAACGTTCTGTTGAATATATCAAGGAGGCGTTTGGAGAGAATTCTGAGAAGTACATGATAGTTCTCTTCACACACGGAGATGATCTAGAGTACGATGAGAAGTCCATTAAAGATTACATTAAAGATTCTGAGCCTCCTCTGAAGAAGCTGGTCGCCGACTGTGGAAACAGAGTCCATGTGTTTAACAACAGAAACAAAGAGCGCACTCAGGTCAAAGAGCTGCTGCAGAAGATCAACCACATGGTGGAGGAGAACGGAGGAAGCTTCTACACCAACAAGATGTTCCAAAAGGCTGAAGAGGCCATTCAGAAAAAGATGGAGAGGATTATGAAGGAAAAGGAAGAAGAGATCAGGAGAGAGGAGGAAAAGATAAAGAGGAAATATCAACAGGAAATGGAAAGAAAACTGCAAATGGAAAAACAAAGACAAGAGAAGGAGAAAAGAGAAATGGAGGAGCGGATGAAGAAAGAGCAGGAGCTGTGGAAGAGAAAACAGATTGAGAGAAAATACAAGGAAGAGATAGAGCGTAAGCGCGCTGAAGAAGAGGAACGACTAAGAAAGGCAGTCGTTACAGCTGTAGATGCGATCTCTTTAGCCGTCACTTCCGTTTTCCGCAGCCTCTGGAAATAATAATGATTGTAAACCTCACAAAGTAAAGAGTCAAACTGAACAGAAAGCGTGACATCAAAGCATCTTAATGAGCCGTGATAATCATGTTTCTGCTTCTGTTAATGAATCCAAAGACAGATGAGACCAGGCTGACTTTGTTCCTATAAAATGAGTCATTTAATCGTATGTTGAAGATTGTTTTGTTTAAATGAATCTACAGTGATGAATGACACAAATATTGAATCCTTTCTGTTTGTTCTTCAAATCTGTTCATTTCATGATTATTTTATTAGTACTTTACTGAAAGCCTTCATGAGCCTGTGTTTACTTTATGTACTTCATCACTGTCACAGTGGAACAGATCAAGTGCAAAATATTAATAAAAGTATTTACATGAATTGATCATTTGATAATTTTTAAAGTTTTTCTACATTTTTTTCCTGAAATCCTGTTGGATCAAAGTTTTCCAGATGCGACTGAAATGTTTGACACAAAGTGAAGGTTTGATCCAGATTAAAACTGGATCACATGATCAGACCTGAGAACATCTGGCCCCACAGGATCTACACTTGATCTACAGTGATCTGACTGGGGTCTGGTTATCGGATTGGATCAGATCATGAAAATGGACCCAAATCTAAAAGCTTCTCACAGCCAATAGGCCAGAGTAACGCCTCATTTGAAAGCTAAGACCTACAAAACTGATCTGAACGAGTCTGTTTCCTGCACTGTTGCCGTGTGTTTGTCACATTTTTGTCACATTTTTGAAACATTTTTGTGTTTTTGTTTTTAAGATTTGGGTAAAGCCAAACTGTACTAAATGTGCTCTGTTCCTCTGGCTGATGGACTGAGCCTGATGTGAGAGATTCTGAAAAAATAAATAAAATGAATCTGAAATCGAGAGTTTAGTTCTTTGAGCATTTTGAGTCTTTTCTCTTGAGTTTAAATAAAGGAAAAGAATAAACTGGGGGGAAATGGGTAAGATTAGGGAGAAAAATACATGTATACATATTAGTGGTGGGTCGTTATCGGCGTTAACGCCTCACAGGAAACAGTCTCACACCAAACAGTCTCACACCAAACAGTCTCACACCAAACAGTCTCACACCAAACAGTCTCACACCAAACAGTCTCACACCAAACAGTCTCACACCAAACAGTCTCACACCAAACAGTCTCACACCAAACAGTCTCACACCAAACAGTCTCACACCAAACAGCCTCACACCAAACAGTCTCACACCAAACAGTCTCACACCAAACAGTCTCACACCAAACAGCCTCACACCAAACAGTCTCACAACAAACAGTCTCACACCAAACAGCCTCACACCAAACAGCCTCACACCAAACAGTCTCACACCAAACAGTCTCACACCAAACAGTCTCACACCAAACAGTCTCACACCAAACAGCCTCACACCAAACAGCCTCACACCAAACAGTCTCACACCAAACAGTCTCACACCAAACAGCCTCACACCAAACAGTCTCACAGGAAACAGTCTCACACCAAACAGCCTCACACCAAACAGTCTCACACCAAACAGTCTCACACCAAACAGTCTCACACCAAACAGTCTCACACCAAACAGTCTCACAGGAAACAGTCTCACACCAAACAGTCTCACACCAAACAGCCTCACACCAAACAGTCTCACACCAAACAGTCTCACACCAAACAGTCTCACACCAAACAGCCTCACACCAAACAGTCTCACACCAAACAGTCTCACACCAAACAGCCTCACACCAAACAGTCTCACACCAAACAGTCTCACACCAAACAGCCTCACACCAAACAGTCTCACAGGAAACAGTCTCACAGGAAACAGTCTCACACCAAACAGTCTCACACCAAACAGTCTCACACCAAACAGTCTCACACCAAACAGCCTCACACCAAACAGCCTCACACCAAACAGTCTCACACCAAACAGCCTCACACCAAACAGCCTCACAGGAAACAGTCTCACAGGAAACAGTCTCACACCAAACAGTCTCACAGGAAACAGTCTCACAGGAAACAGTCTCACACCAAACAGTCTCACACCAAACAGCCTCACACCAAACAGTCTCACACCAAACAGTCTCACAACAAACAGTCTCACACCAAACAGTCTCACAGGAAACAGCCTCACACCAAACAGCCTCACAGGAAACAGCCTCACACCAAACAGTCTCACACCAAACAGCCTCACACCAAACAGTCTCACAGGAAACAGTCTCACAGGAAACAGTCTCACACCAAACAGTCTCACACCAAACAGTCTCACAACAAACAGTCTCACACCAAACAGTCTCACAACAAACAGTCTCACACCAAACAGCCTCACAGGAAACAGCCTCACACCAAACAGTCTCACACCAAACAGTCTCACACCAAACAGCCTCACACCAAACAGTCTCACACCAAACAGTCTCACACCAAACAGTCTCACAACAAACAGTCTCACACCAAACAGCCTCACAGGAAACAGCCTCACACCAAACAGTCTCACACCAAACAGCCTCACACCAAACAGTCTCACACCAAACAGCCTCACACCAAACAGTCTCACACCAAACAGTCTCACACCAAACAGCCTCACACCAAACAGTCTCACACCAAACAGTCTCACACCAAACAGTCTCACACCAAACAGTCTCACACCAAACAGCCTCACACCAAACAGTCTCACAACAAACAGTCTCACACCAAACAGTCTCACAACAAACAGTCTCACACCAAACAGTCTCACACCAAACAGTCTCACACCAAACAGCCTCACACCAAACAGTCTCACAACAAACAGTCTCACACCAAACAGTCTCACAACAAACAGTCTCACACCAAACAGCCTCACAGGAAACAGCCTCACACCAAACAGTCTCACACCAAACAGTCTCACACCAAACAGTCTCACACCAAACAGCCTCACACCAAACAGTCTCACACCAAACAGTCTCACACCAAACAGCCTCACACCAAACAGCCTCACACCAAACAGCCTCACACCAAACAGTCTCACACCAAACAGTCTCACACCAAACAGTCTCACACCAAACAGCCTCACACCAAACAGTCTCACACCAAACAGTCTCACAGGAAACAGTCTCACAGGAAACAGCCTCACACCAAACAGCCTCACACCAAACAGCCTCACACCAAACAGTCTCACAGGAAACAGTCTCACACCAAACAGCCTCACACCAAACAGTCTCACACCAAACAGTCTCACAACAAACAGTCTCACACCAAACAGCCTCACAGGAAACAGCCTCACACCAAACAGTCTCACACCAAACAGTCTCACACCAAACAGTCTCACACCAAACAGCCTCACACCAAACAGTCTCACACCAAACAGTCTCACACCAAACAGCCTCACACCAAACAGCCTCACACCAAACAGCCTCACACCAAACAGTCTCACACCAAACAGTCTCACACCAAACAGTCTCACACCAAACAGCCTCACACCAAACAGTCTCACAACAAACAGTCTCACACCAAACAGCCTCACAGGAAACAGCCTCACACCAAACAGCCTCACACCAAACAGCCTCACACCAAACAGTCTCACACCAAACAGTCTCACACCAAACAGTCTCACACCAAACAGTCTCACACCAAACAGCCTCACACCAAACAGCCTCACACCAAACAGTCTCACAGGAAACAGTCTCACACCAAACAGCCTCACACCAAACAGTCTCACACCAAACAGTCTCACACCAAACAGTCTCACACCAAACAGTCTCACACCAAACAGTCTCACACCAAACAGCCTCACACCAAACAGTCTCACACCAAACAGTCTCACACCAAACAGCCTCACACCAAACAGCCTCACAGGAAACAGCCTCACACCAAACAGTCTCACACCAAACAGCCTCACACCAAACAGCCTCACAGGAAACAGTCTCACAGGAAACAGTCTCACACCAAACAGTCTCACACCAAACAGTCTCACAACAAACAGTCTCACACCAAACAGCCTCACACCAAACAGTCTCACACCAAACAGTCTCACACCAAACAGTCTCACACCAAACAGTCTCACAGGAAACAGTCTCACACCAAACAGTCTCACACCAAACAGTCTCACACCAAACAGTCTCACAGGAAACAGTCTCACACCAAACAGCCTCACACCAAACAGTCTCACACCAAACAGTCTCACACCAAACAGTCTCACACCAAACAGCCTCACACCAAACAGCCTCACACCAAACAGCCTCACACCAAACAGTCTCACACCAAACAGTCTCACAGGAAACAGTCTCACACCAAACAGTCTCACACCAAATAGTCTCACACCAAACAGTCTCACACCAAACAGTCTCACACCAAACAGCCTCACACCAAACAGTCTCACACCAAACAGTCTCACACCAAATAGTCTCACACCAAACAGTCTCACACCAAATAGTCTCACACCAAACAGTCTCACACCAAACAGCCTCACACCAAACAGTCTCACACCAAACAGTCTCACACCAAACAGTCTCACACCAAACAGTCTCACACCAAATAGTCTCACACCAAACAGTCTCACACCAAATAGTCTCACACCAAACAGTCTCACACCAAACAGTCTCACACCAAACAGCCTCACACCAAACAGTCTCACACCAAATAGTCTCACACCAAACAGTCTCACACCAAACAGCCTCACACCAAATAGTCTCACACCAAACAGTCTCACACCAAACAGCCTCACACCAAACAGTCTCACACCAAACAGTCTCACACCAAACAGTCTCACACCAAACAGTCTCACAACAAACAGCCTCACACCAAACAGCCTCACACCAAACAGTCTCACACCAAACAGCCTCACACCAAACAGTCTCACACCAAACAGTCTCACACCAAACAGCCTCACACCAAACAGTCTCACACCAAACAGTCTCACACCAAACAGCCTCACACCAAACAGTCTCACACCAAACAGTCTCACACCAAACAGTCTCACACCAAACAGTCTCACAGGAAACAGTCTCACACCAAACAGTCTCACAACAAACAGTCTCACACCAAACAGTCTCACAGGAAACAGTCTCACACCAAACAGTCTCACAGGAAACAGTCTCACACCAAACAGTCTCACACCAAACAGTCTCACAACAAACAGTCTCACACCAAACAGTCTCACACCAAACAGTCTCACACCAAACAGTCTCACACCAAACAGCCTCACACCAAACAGTCTCACAGGAAACAGTCTCACACCAAACAGCCTCACACCAAACAGCCTCACACCAAACAGCCTCACAGGAAACAGCCTCACACCAAACAGTCTCACACCAAACAGCCTCACACCAAACAGCCTCACAGGAAACAGTCTCACAGGAAACAGTCTCACACCAAACAGTCTCACACCAAACAGTCTCACAACAAACAGTCTCACACCAAACAGCCTCACACCAAACAGTCTCACACCAAACAGTCTCACACCAAACAGTCTCACACCAAACAGTCTCACAGGAAACAGTCTCACACCAAACAGTCTCACACCAAACAGTCTCACACCAAACAGTCTCACAGGAAACAGTCTCACACCAAACAGCCTCACACCAAACAGTCTCACACCAAACAGTCTCACACCAAACAGTCTCACACCAAACAGTCTCACACCAAACAGTCTCACACCAAACAGCCTCACACCAAACAGCCTCACACCAAACAGCCTCACACCAAACAGTCTCACACCAAACAGTCTCACAGGAAACAGTCTCACACCAAACAGTCTCACACCAAATAGTCTCACACCAAACAGTCTCACACCAAACAGTCTCACACCAAACAGCCTCACACCAAACAGTCTCACACCAAACAGTCTCACACCAAATAGTCTCACACCAAACAGTCTCACACCAAATAGTCTCACACCAAACAGTCTCACACCAAACAGCCTCACACCAAACAGTCTCACACCAAACAGTCTCACACCAAACAGTCTCACACCAAACAGTCTCACACCAAATAGTCTCACACCAAACAGTCTCACACCAAACAGTCTCACACCAAACAGTCTCACACCAAACAGTCTCACACCAAACAGCCTCACACCAAACAGTCTCACACCAAATAGTCTCACACCAAACAGTCTCACACCAAACAGCCTCACACCAAACAGTCTCACACCAAACAGTCTCACACCAAACAGCCTCACACCAAACAGTCTCACACCAAACAGTCTCACACCAAACAGTCTCACACCAAACAGCCTCACACCAAACAGTCTCACACCAAACAGTCTCACAACAAACAGCCTCACACCAAACAGCCTCACACCAAACAGTCTCACACCAAACAGCCTCACACCAAACAGTCTCACACCAAACAGTCTCACACCAAACAGCCTCACACCAAACAGTCTCACACCAAACAGTCTCACACCAAACAGTCTCACACCAAACAGTCTCACACCAAACAGTCTCACACCAAACAGTCTCACACCAAACAGTCTCACACCAAACAGTCTCACACCAAACAGTCTCACAGGAAACAGTCTCACACCAAACAGTCTCACACCAAACAGTCTCACACCAAACAGTCTCACACCAAACAGTCTCACACCAAACAGTCTCACACCAAACAGTCTCACACCAAACAGTCTCACACCAAACAGTCTCACACCAAACAGTCTCACACCAAACAGTCTCACACCAAACAGTCTCACACCAAACAGTCTCACACCAAACAGTCTCACAGGAAACAGTCTCACACCAAACAGTCTCACACCAAACAGTCTCACACCAAACAGTCTCACACCAAACAGTCTCACAGGAAACAGTCTCACACCAAACAGTCTCACACCAAACAGTCTCACACCAAACAGTCTCACACCAAACAGTCTCACACCAAACAGTCTCACACCAAACAGTCTCACACCAAACAGTCTCACACCAAACAGTCTCACACCAAACAGTCTCACACCAAACAGTCTCACAGGAAACAGTCTCACACCAAACAGTCTCACACCAAACAGTCTCACACCAAACAGTCTCACAGGAAACAGTCTCACACCAAACAGCCTCACAGGAAACAGTCTCACACCAAACAGTCTCACACCAAACAGCCTCACAGGAAACAGTCTCACAGGAAACAGTCTCACACCAAACAGCCTCACACCAAACAGTCTCACACCAAACAGTCTCACACCAAACAGTCTCACAGGAAACAGTCTCACACCAAACAGTCTCACACCAAACAGCCTCACACCAAACAGTCTCACAGGAAACAGTCTCACACCAAACAGTCTCACACCAAACAGTCTCACAGGAAACAGTCTCACAGGAAACAGTCTCACACCAAACAGTCTCACACCAAACAGTCTCACACCAAACAGTCTCACACCAAACAGTCTCACACCAAACAGTCTCACACCAAACAGTCTCACACCAAACAGTCTCACACCAAACAGTCTCACACCAAACAGCCTCACACCAAACAGTCTCACACCAAACAGTCTCACACCAAACAGTCTCACACCAAACAGCCTCACACCAAACAGTCTCACACCAAACAGTCTCACAGGAAACAGTCTCACACCAAACAGTCTCACAGGAAACAGTCTCACACCAAACAGTCTCACACCAAACAGTCTCACACCAAACAGTCTCACAGGAAACAGTCTCACACCAAACAGCCTCACAGGAAACAGTCTCACACCAAACAGCCTCACAGGAAACAGTCTCACACCAAACAGTCTCACACCAAACAGTCTCACAGGAAACAGTCTCACACCAAACAGCCTCACACCAAACAGTCTCACACCAAACAGTCTCACACCAAACAGTCTCACACCAAACAGTCTCACACCAAACAGTCTCACACCAAACAGTCTCACACCAAACAGTCTCACAGGAAACAGTCTCACACCAAACAGCCTCACAGGAAACAGTCTCACACCAAACAGCCTCACAGGAAACAGCCTCACACCAAACAGTCTCACACCAAACAGTCTCACACCAAACAGTCTCACAGGAAACAGTCTCACACCAAACAGTCTCACACCAAACAGTCTCACAGGAAACAGTCTCACACCAAACAGCCTCACAGGAAACAGCCTCACACCAAACAGTCTCACACCAAACAGTCTCACACCAAACAGTCTCACACCAAACAGTCTCACAGGAAACAGTCTCACACCAAACAGTCTCACACCAAACAGTCTCACACCAAACAGTCTCACACCAAACAGTCTCACACCAAACAGTCTCACACCAAACAGCCTCACACCAAACAGTCTCACACCAAACAGTCTCACAGGAAACAGTCTCACACCAAACAGTCTCACACCAAACAGCCTCACACCAAACAGTCTCACAGGAAACAGTCTCACACCAAACAGTCTCACACCAAACAGTCTCACACCAAACAGTCTCACACCAAACAGTCTCACACCAAACAGTCTCACACCAAACAGTCTCACACCAAACAGTCTCACACCAAACAGTCTCACACCAAACAGTCTCACAGGAAACAGTCTCACACCAAACAGTCTCACACCAAACAGTCTCACACCAAACAGCCTCACACCAAACAGTCTCACACCAAACAGTCTCACACCAAACAGTCTCACACCAAACAGTCTCACAGGAAACAGTCTCACACCAAACAGTCTCACACCAAACAGTCTCACACCAAACAGTCTCACACCAAACAGTCTCACACCAAACAGTCTCACACCAAACAGTCTCACACCAAACAGTCTCACACCAAACAGTCTCACACCAAACAGTCTCACAGGAAACAGTCTCACACCAAACAGCCTCACAGGAAACAGTCTCACACCAAACAGTCTCACACCAAACAGTCTCACACCAAACAGTCTCACACCAAACAGTCTCACACCAAACAGTCTCACACCAAACAGTCTCACACCAAACAGTCTCACAGGAAACAGTCTCACACCAAACAGTCTCACACCAAACAGTCTCACACCAAACAGTCTCACACCAAACAGTCTCACACCAAACAGTCTCACACCAAACAGTCTCACACCAAACAGTCTCACACCAAACAGTCTCACAGGAAACAGTCTCACACCAAACAGTCTCACACCAAACAGTCTCACAGGAAACAGTCTCACACCAAACAGTCTCACACCAAACAGTCTCACACCAAACAGTCTCACACCAAACAGTCTCACACCAAACAGTCTCACACCAAACAGTCTCACACCAAACAGTCTCACACCAAACAGTCTCACACCAAACAGTCTCACACCAAACAGCCTCACAGGAAACAGTCTCACACCAAACAGTCTCACACCAAACAGCCTCACACCAAACAGTCTCACACCAAACAGTCTCACAACAAACAGTCTCACACCAAACAGTCTCACAGGAAACAGTCTCACACCAAACAGCCTCACAGGAAACAGCCTCACACCAAACAGTCTCACACCAAACAGTCTCACACCAAACAGTCTCACACCAAACAGTCTCACACCAAACAGTCTCACACCAAACAGTCTCACACCAAACAGTCTCACACCAAACAGTCTCACACCAAACAGTCTCACACCAAACAGTCTCACACCAAACAGTCTCACACCAAACAGTCTCACAGGAAACAGCCTCACAGGAAACAGCCTCACACCAAACAGTCTCACACCAAACAGTCTCACAGGAAACAGCCTCACACCAAACAGCCTCACACCAAACAGTCTCACACCAAACAGCCTCACAGGAAACAGCCTCACACCAAACAGTCTCACACCAAACAGCCTCACACCAAACAGCCTCACACCAAACAGTCTCACACCAAACAGTCTCACACCAAACAGTCTCACACCAAACAGTCTCACACCAAACAGTCTCACACCAAACAGTCTCACACCAAACAGTCTCACAGGAAACAGTCTCACACCAAACAGTCTCACAGGAAACAGTCTCACACCAAACAGTCTCACACCAAACAGCCTCACAGGAAACAGCCTCACACCAAACAGTCTCACACCAAACAGTCTCACACCAAACAGCCTCACACCAAACAGTCTCACACCAAACAGTCTCACACCAAACAGCCTCACACCAAACAGCCTCACAGGAAACAGCCTCACACCAAACAGTCTCACACCAAACAGCCTCACACCAAACAGCCTCACAGGAAACAGTCTCACAGGAAACAGTCTCACACCAAACAGTCTCACACCAAACAGTCTCACAACAAACAGTCTCACACCAAACAGCCTCACACCAAACAGTCTCACACCAAACAGTCTCACACCAAACAGTCTCACACCAAACAGTCTCACAGGAAACAGTCTCACACCAAACAGTCTCACACCAAACAGTCTCACACCAAACAGTCTCACAGGAAACAGTCTCACACCAAACAGCCTCACACCAAACAGTCTCACACCAAACAGTCTCACACCAAACAGTCTCACACCAAACAGTCTCACACCAAACAGTCTCACACCAAACAGCCTCACACCAAACAGCCTCACACCAAACAGCCTCACACCAAACAGTCTCACACCAAACAGTCTCACAGGAAACAGTCTCACACCAAACAGTCTCACACCAAATAGTCTCACACCAAACAGTCTCACACCAAACAGTCTCACACCAAACAGCCTCACACCAAACAGTCTCACACCAAACAGTCTCACACCAAACAGTCTCACACCAAACAGTCTCACACCAAATAGTCTCACACCAAACAGTCTCACACCAAATAGTCTCACACCAAACAGTCTCACAGGAAACAGTCTCACACCAAACAGTCTCACACCAAACAGCCTCACACCAAACAGTCTCACACCAAATAGTCTCACACCAAACAGTCTCACACCAAACAGCCTCACACCAAATAGTCTCACACCAAACAGTCTCACACCAAACAGCCTCACACCAAACAGTCTCACACCAAACAGTCTCACACCAAACAGCCTCACACCAAACAGTCTCACACCAAACAGTCTCACAACAAACAGCCTCACACCAAACAGCCTCACACCAAACAGTCTCACACCAAACAGCCTCACACCAAACAGTCTCACACCAAACAGTCTCACACCAAACAGCCTCACACCAAACAGTCTCACACCAAACAGTCTCACACCAAACAGCCTCACACCAAACAGTCTCACACCAAACAGTCTCACACCAAACAGTCTCACACCAAACAGTCTCACAGGAAACAGTCTCACACCAAACAGTCTCACACCAAACAGTCTCACACCAAACAGTCTCACAGGAAACAGTCTCACACCAAACAGCCTCACAGGAAACAGTCTCACACCAAACAGTCTCACACCAAACAGCCTCACAGGAAACAGTCTCACAGGAAACAGTCTCACACCAAACAGCCTCACACCAAACAGTCTCACACCAAACAGTCTCACACCAAACAGTCTCACAGGAAACAGCCTCACACCAAACAGTCTCACAGGAAACAGTCTCACACCAAACAGTCTCACACCAAACAGCCTCACACCAAACAGTCTCACAGGAAACAGTCTCACACCAAACAGTCTCACACCAAACAGTCTCACAGGAAACAGTCTCACAGGAAACAGTCTCACACCAAACAGTCTCACACCAAACAGTCTCACACCAAACAGTCTCACACCAAACAGTCTCACACCAAACAGTCTCACACCAAACAGTCTCACACCAAACAGTCTCACACCAAACAGCCTCACACCAAACAGTCTCACACCAAACAGTCTCACACCAAACAGTCTCACACCAAACAGCCTCACACCAAACAGTCTCACACCAAACAGTCTCACAGGAAACAGTCTCACACCAAACAGTCTCACAGGAAACAGTCTCACACCAAACAGTCTCACACCAAACAGTCTCACACCAAACAGTCTCACAGGAAACAGTCTCACACCAAACAGCCTCACAGGAAACAGTCTCACACCAAACAGCCTCACAGGAAACAGTCTCACACCAAACAGTCTCACACCAAACAGTCTCACAGGAAACAGTCTCACACCAAACAGCCTCACACCAAACAGTCTCACACCAAACAGTCTCACACCAAACAGTCTCACACCAAACAGTCTCACACCAAACAGTCTCACACCAAACAGTCTCACACCAAACAGTCTCACAGGAAACAGTCTCACACCAAACAGCCTCACAGGAAACAGTCT
>NW_027639095.1:0-42430 GCF_951799975.1 Gobius niger
GATGCTAACTATCATAGCCACTTTAGCATAGGGACCCCTGATGCTAACTATCATAGCCACTTTAGCATAGGGACCTCTGGTGCTAACTATCATAGCCACTTTAGCATAGGGACCTGTGATGCTAACTGAGATCTAACAGTCGACCCCATGAAAGGTCAAGGGTCAGCTGTTAGTGTTAGGACGACCAAACATCCCTAAGTATCACTGGGTAAAAACACTGAGAAACGTCCTCAACTTTACCAAAAACCCAGTCCAGTCGATGATTTAACTTGTGGAGACTCCCTGGACGGGGGGGGGGGGGGGGGGGTTTGAAGGTCTGGATCGGAGCGGGGGGGGCGGGTCATGGGAGGAGCCGCAGCGCACAGGCACACGCCCACTTCCTGACGCAGATTAGAGGCTGCTGCGAGCGGCACATCTGGAGCCGGAGCTGAGCAGAACGTGCCGACAGAGGAGAGCAGGGGGGGGCATGGGGGGGGCTAACCACTCTGTCAGCGCTTTACACCCCCCCCCCCTCCCCCCCCCCCGGGCCCCCTCCTCTGTCTGCGGAGGAGCCAAAGCACTGGGACGATCGCTCTCAGATCTACTTTAACCTCTTCACCCCCGACCGTTTCTCCAGCCCAGAAGCTTTTAGATTTGGGTAAAGCCGAACTGGAGAAGATGTTGGTTAAGGCGTTGAGTGAAACATATTTCCGTCCCCCTGGTGTGATCCCGCACACCTGCACCGACCCCCCCACCCCGACCCTGTCCCGGCCGGGGGCTATGATAGTTAGCATCAGAGGGCCCTATGCTAAAGTGGCTATGATAGTTAGCATCAGAGGTCCCTATGCTAAAGTGGCTATGATAGTTAGCATCAGAGGTCCCTATGCTAAAGTGGCTATGATAGTTAGCATCAGAGGGCCCTATGCTAAAGTGGCTATGATAGTTAGCATCAGAGGGCCCTATGCTAAAGTGGCTATGATAGTTAGCATCAGAGGTCCCTATGCTAAAGTGGCTATGATAGTTAGCATCAGAGGTCCCTATGCTAAAGTGGCTATGATAGTTAGCATCAGAGGTCACTATGCTAAAGTGGCTATGATAGTTAGCATCAGAGGTCACTATGCTAAAGTGGCTATGATAGTTAGCATCAGAGGTCACTATGCTAAAGTGGCTATGATAGTTAGCATCAGAGGTCACTATGCTAAAGTGGCTATGATAGTTAGCATCAGAGGTCACTATGCTAAAGTGGCTATGATGGTTAGCATCAGAGGTCCCTATGCTAAAGTGGCTATGATAGTTAGCATCAGAGGTCCCTATGCTAAAGTGGCTATGATGGTTAGCATCAGAGGTCCCTATGCTAAAGTGGCTATGATAGTTAGCATCAGAGGTCACTATGCTAAAGTGGCTATGATAGTTAGCATCAGAGGGCCCTATGCTAAAGTGGCTATGATAGTTAGCATCAGAGGTCCCTATGCTAAAGTGGCTATGATAGTTAGCATCAGAGGTCACAATGCTAAAGTGGCTATGATAGTTAGCATCAGAGGTCCCTATGCTAAAGTGGCTATGATAGTTAGCATCAGAGGGCCCTATGCTAAAGTGGCTATGATAGTTAGCATCAGAGGGCCCTATGCTAAAGTGGCTATGATAGTTAGCATCACAGGTCCCTATGCTAAAGTGGCTATGATAGTTAGCATCACAGGTCCCTATGCTAAAGTGGCTATGATAGTTAGCATCAGAGGTCCCTATGCTAAAGTGGCTATGATAGTTAGCATCAGAGGTCCCTATTCTAAAGTGGCTATGATAGTTAGCATCACAGGTCCCTATGCTAAAGTGGCTATGATAGTTAGCATCAGAGGTCCCTATGCTAAAGTGGCTATGATAGTTAGCATCAGAGGTCACAATGCTAAAGTGGCTATGATAGTTAGCATCAGAGGTCCCTATGCTAAAGTGGCTATGATAGTTAGCATCAGAGGTCCCTATGCTAACGTGGCTATGATAGTTAGCATCACAGGTCCCTATGCTAAAGTGGCTATGATAGTTAGCATCAGAGGTCCCTATGCTAAAGTGGCTATGATAGTTAGCATCAGAGGTCCCTATGCTAAAGTGGCTATGATAGTTAGCATCAGAGGTCCCTATGCTAAAGTGGCTATGATAGTTAGCACCAGAGGTCCCTATGCTAAAGTGGCTATGATAGTTAGCATCAGAGATCCCTATGCTAAAGTGGCTATGATAGTTAGCATCAGAGGTCCCTATGCTAAAGTGGATCTACTTTAACCTCTTCACCCCCACCGTTTCTCCAGCCCAGAAGCTTTTAGATTTGGGTAAAGCCGAACTGGAGAAGATGTTGGTGAAGGCGTTGAGTGAAACATATTTCCGTCCCCCTGGTGTGATCCCGCACACCTGCACCGACCCCCCCACCCCGACCCTGTCCCGGCCGGGGCCCCCTGATGAGGTGAGACCTCCAGGGGCCGGCAGGGGCTGAGGGAACGACGTGCGTCCCCCCGTCGCCCCAGCGCCTCTGGACCCAGATGTTTACAGATGTTCCGCAGCTCGCTCCCGGGGCCGCGTGGTCAGTGTGGTCAGTGTGGTCACCGCCCGCTCTCCACGCCCTTGACCACTCACACCCCCACACTGACCACAGCTCTGGCCTCGCGGGAAACGAGGGAAGGTCTAAGCACAGAGTTCCCACAGGGCGGAGAGATGTTGGTTTTTCTCAGCTGGACTGGGTTTGGTGAGGAGCCAAAACGGAGCAGATTTGGTCCAGTTTGGCTTTGCCCAAATCTGAAAAAGCTTCTTGGAAAAAAGTGTCAAAATAGCAGCAAAACATAAGAAAAAAAGCAATGAAAACAAAAGTGAAGACAACGCAGCAGCAATGTGAGGAAAAAGATTTGTTAAGATTGCTCCGTTGTCGTTGCTATAACGACTCAAACTACACAATAGTAACTTAGGGGCGAGACCTGGATCACGACAGGCACAAAAAGCCTCGTCCTTTTAACACATCACACAGTACAGGAGGTAAACATCATCCACCAAGGCAACCAGTCAGGGCAGCTGGGGGGGACTTGTTGATTGGGGGCTTACACCCACTCTCAACAGGCCACTACACACTCTGGCTTTTTAACGCACCTCACTAGAAAGGGTATACAAATTGGACATGTCTTTGATCTAATATCAATAACAAATAGTGGATAGTAATGCCAATAAGGAAGTGGCAAGATGGCAGATTATAAAGTCCAATATGACTATATGAAATCGGACATTCACTGATAATGACAAGAATGACAATTGTTATGATAAATAACAATAACTACCAATTACATGTATTACTATTTTTTATTAGCATGCTGTGTTAATGATATGAAATGGTAAAACCTCCTTGTTTGCCAGTGCTGCAAAAGTCTGTTGATTGTATGTTGACAATTGTAACAACAGTAGATAAAACTTAACTCACAAATACATATAGGTATATATTTGTCTTCTGAAACTAGTATAGAATACTCAGAAAGGATTGTACTTTGTTTATTTAATGTAAATGTAAAAGAAATGTATAACTGTAGCATCAGGAATCGCAAATGTAATGTACATGAACAAGGGGTCGGCGCTTATGAGCTTTTCTTCAGTCGACTCACTTTGAGCTTCCATTAACTGTATGATTGTGAAACTCTGGAGAAAGAGAAAATGTTGACTGCTCAAATAAACTACACAAACAAAGATGAGTTTTGTGGGTCTTTACTCTGGCCTTTAGGCTGTGACCTTTAGGAGGAAAACCATCATAGATCCAAGAGGAAAACTATCATAGAGGAAAACCATCATAGAGGAAAACCATCATTGAGGAAAACCATCATAGAGGAAAACCATCATCCGACGTCACGGCCTTGACTTTCACTGCTACGTTGACGACATACAGGTCTACATCTCCACCACATCCATAGACTCCAATATCCACTCCACCCTCACCCACTGCCTGAGGGACATCAAAACCTGGATGAAACACAACTTTCTTAAACTAAACAGTGACAAAACAGACATCATCATCATCGGTCCAAAAAACATCACCAAATCTGCTCAAGACTTCTGCCTCAACTTCGACAGCACGACCGTCGCTCTGTCCCCACTCGTCCTCAACCTCGGTGTTCTCCTCGACCCCACGTCAAGCAAATAACCCGGACTGCTTTCTTCCATCTCAAAAACATATCACGACTCCGCCCATCCCTCACTTTCTCTGCCGCTGGAAACACTGATTCACGCCTTCATTACATCTAGAATCGACTCTTCGGACTCACCATCCAAAACCCTCAACAAACTCCAGTACATCCAGAACTCCGCTGCCCGCCTCCGTGAACACATCACCCCTGTCCTTCAGAACCTCCACTCGCTCCCCGTCCCTCAACGCGTCCAGCTCCAGTTCCTCCTCATCACTTTCAAAGCCCTCCATGATGTGGCCCCTCCAGACCTCACCGACCTCCTCCACCATCACACTCCATCTCGCTCCCTCCGCTCCTCCAACACCAACCTCCTGCCCCTCCCCTGTAAGACCCAAGCGCCGAACCATCGCCGCCCCCACACTCTGGAACTCACTGCCCCCACCGCTCCGTGCCTGTTCTGACCTCCTCACCTTCAAGAGAGAACTCGAAAATCACCTCTTTAAAAAGGCTTTTAATACTGAATAACTGCCCTCTATTTTAATGTGCTAGTTTTATGTGTGATTTTATTCTTGTTTTCTGTAAAGCGTCTTTGAGTGTCTTGAAAAGCGCTATACAGATAAAATGTATTATTATTAAGTAAGGGATAATGTATAGAACGCTGGTCATTATCGGGAAAATAAGCACCTTCAGGGTGAACCGGTCTTGTTTCGCCCTGAAGCTGCTTATTTTCCCGATAATGACCAGCGTTCTATACATTATCCGCTTATTATTCGGCCATTTCCAACTGAACACACACAACATAAACTTCGTACACTTTTATGAAGGTCGAAAGGTTTATTTCATGACTTCCGCAACAAATAGTTCCCAAAAGTTTGCGCGTTGCTCGGCTACGTTTGGCTAGGTTAGAAGCAGCACGGCTAGCAGCTAGCCTAGCTACTTAGCTGAAGGCGCAGTTGGAGGAATGGTGGTGAATCTCTGGGTAAGTTGAAAGTCAGACTCACGATTCCCCGACTTCTCTCTCAGTGACGGGACAGATAGTGTCGCTACTACGTACGTGAGGAGTGATATGAAAGCACCAACTCAGAGGTGCTTTATCAGAAAATAATGACCGGGAGAACGTTGGGAAATCCCATTCAAATCAACGGAGCTTCTGCTTACGTTGTGAAGAGCCGGATAATAATATTATTTAAAACCATCATAGAGGAAAACCACCAAAGAGGAAAAACCATCATAGAGGAAAACCATCATAGAGGAAAACCATCATAGAGGAAAACCATCATAGAGGAAAACCATCATAGAGGAAAACCATAATAGAGGAAAACCATCATAGATCAATGAGTAAAACCATCATAGAGGAAAACCATCATAGAGGAAAACCATCATAGATCAATGAGTAAAACCATCATAGAGGAAAAACCATCATAGAGGAAAACCATCATAGAGGAAAACCATCATTGAGGAAAACCATCATTGAGGAAAACCACCATAGAGGAAAACCATCATAGAGGAAAACCATCATAGAGGAAAACCATCATAGAGGAAAACCACCATAGAGGAAAACCATCATAGAGGAAAACCACCATAGAGGAAAACCATCATAGAGGAAAACCATCATAGAGGAAAACCATCATAGAGGAAAACCACCATAGAGGAAAACCATCATAGAGGAAAACCACCATAGAGGAAAACCACCATAGAGGAAAACCACCATAGAGGAAAACCATCATAGAGGAAAACCACCATAGAGGAAAACCATCATAGAGGAAAACCACCATAGAGGAAAACCATCATAGAGGAAAACCACCATAGAGGAAAACCATCATAGATCAATGAGGAAAACCATCATAGAGGAAAACTATCATAGAGGAAAACCATCATAAAGGAAAACCAACATAGAGGAAAACCATCATAGAGGAAAACCATCATAGAGGAAAACTATCATAGAGGAAAACTATCATAGATCAATGAGGAAAACCATCATAGAGGAAAACTATCATAGAGGAAAACCATCATAGAGGAAAACCACCATAGAGGAAAACTATCATAGAGGAAAACCATCATAGAGGAAAACTATCATAGAGGAAAACCATCATAGAGGAAAACCATCATAGAGGAAAACCATCATAGAGGAAAACTATCATAGAGGAAAACTATCATAGAGGAAAACCATCATAGAGGAAAACTATCATAGAGGAAAACCACCATAGAGGAAAACCATCATAGAGGAAAACCATCATAGAGGAAAACTATCATAGAGGAAAACCATCATAGAGGAAAACCACCATAGAGGAAAACCACCATAGAGGAAAACCATCATAGAGGAAAAACCATCACAGAGGAAAACCACCATAGAGGAAAAACCATCATAGAGGAAAACCACCATAGAGGAAAACCACCATAGAGGAAAACCATCATAGAGGAAAACCATCATAGAGGAAAACCAACATAGAGGAAAACCATCATAGAGGAAAACCATCATAGAGGAAAACCATCATAGAGGAAAACCATCATAGAGGAAAACCATCATAGAGGAAAACCATCATAGAGGAAAACCATCATAGAGGAAAACCATCATAGAGGAAAACCACCATAGAGGAAAACCACCACAGAGGAAAACCATCATAGAGGAAAACCACCATAGAGGAAAACCACCACAGAGGAAAACCATCATAGAGGAAAAACCATCACAGAGGAAAACCACCATAGAGGAAAAACCATCATAGAGGAAAACCATCATAGAGGAAAACCATCACAGAGGAAAACCATCATAGAGGAAAAACATCATAGAGGAAAACCACCATAGAGGAAAACCATCATAGAGGAAAACCATCATAGAGGAAAACCATCATAGAGGAAAACCATCATAGAGGAAAACCACCATAGAGGAAAACCATCACAGAGGAAAACCATCATAGAGGAAAACCATCATAGAGGAAAACCATCATAGAGGAAAACCATCATAGAGGAAAACCACCATAGATCCAAGAGGAAAACCATCATAGATCCAAGAGGAAAACCATCATAGGTCCAAGAGGAAAACCATCATAGATCCAAGAGGAAAACCACCATAGAGGAAAACCACCATAGAGGAAAACCATCATAGAGGAAAACCACCATAGAGGAAAACCATCATAGAGGAAAACCATCATAGAGGAAAACCACCATAGAGGAAAACCATCACAGAGGAAAACCATCATAGAGGAAAACCATCATAGAGGAAAACCATCATAGAGGAAAACCACCATAGATCCAAGAGGAAAACCATCATAGATCCATGAGTAAAACTCGTTCTAAGGTCAGTAGATGATGGATCACAGACTCTGGTGCTGTGATGTCATCGTTTCAGTGACCAGTAAAGAGCGTTTTGGAAAATGGCAAATCAGTGACAGAGCGAGATGTGTTTTCTCCACGTCGCAGTGCGCTGACTTCCCCACAAACAAACATCCGTATCCATGACGACCGATCACAAACAAACAAACGGTCCCCGGTGACGCTCTGAGACGAGAGGACGACCCAGAATCCTCCAGGGGCGCAGTTTTATTGTTATTACACGAACTTCTGATTCCAAAGACTCGAGTCCCAGTAAAGAGCCGTAAATCCCAGCACGACACGGGAGCAAAGTCTGAGCTGGTGCTGAAGCAGAAATGTGGACTTCATCGAACATCCTTTATCTTCTGTTTACCACGACGGCGGGCGCCACGACAACCAGTCCCGGGTCACGGCGTCTGGGTTTGACCAGCTTTAACCCCTTAAACCCCCACCTGAACCGAGCACAGTTTCTCCAGTTTGGCTTTACCCCAATCCAAAATGAAAAGAACAACAAAACTGAGACGAAAACAATGATGGACATGTGATAAAAAAGTGAGAAAACATTGACAAAAAAGTGACGAAATATGACAAAAAAATACAAACATGTGACAAAAGAAAGACAAAAATGTGATAAAAAATTGACAAAAAAACGACAAAAAAGTTACAAAAAATTGACAAAAAAATGACAAAAATTTGACAAAAAATGGACAAAAAAATGACAAAAATTTGACAAAAAAATTGACAAAAAAATGACAAAAAAGTTACAAAAAATTGACAAAAAATGACAAATATTTGATAAAAAATTGACAAAAAATTGACAAAAAATTGACAAAAAATTGACAAAAAAATGAAAAAAAATTGACAAAAAAATTGACAAATATTGACAAAAAATTGACACAAATTTGACAAAAAATACAAAAAAAATTTAGAAAAAATGACCAAAAAAATGAGAAAAATGAGTTGAATACCCAACAAAAAAATGATGGATAAAAATCTGATGACGTGAGGAAAAAGATCCTCTCGGTTCAGGCGGGAGTTCAGAGGTTAAAGTCCAGATGGTTCAGACACGTCGTCCATGACGCTTCAGTTCAGTTTCAAACAGACCTGTGACCCTGGTCTGGGTTAAGGCGTCTGCTTTTGTGTTAAAGTATTCTACAAAATGTACTTTTTCCAGCTTCCCATCCTGTATATTCTGTCATTCCCTCATTAAAAACATGTCTGAAGTGTTGCCTTGGCACATTCACGTATTTCTGAGTAATCTGTAAAAACTCTGATGGCGGCCATTTTAGGGATAGGTTTTTGTCACATTTTTGTTGATTTTTTGTCATTTTCTGTTTAATTTTTGTCACATTTTTGTTGAATTTTTGTCATTTTTTTGTAGATTTTTTTTTCATTTTTTTGTTGATTTTTTGTCATTTTTTTGTTGATTTTTTGTCATTTTTTTGTTGATTTTTTGTCATTTTTTTGTTGAATTTTTGTCTTTTTTTTGTTGAATTTTGTCACTTTTTTGTTGAATTTTTGTCACTTTTTTGTTGATTTTTTGTCATTTTTTTGTTGAATTTTTGTCATTTTTTTGTTGAATTTTTGTCATTTTTTTGATGATTTTTCGTCATTTTTTTGTTGAATTTTTGTCACTTTTTTGATGAATTTTTGTCATTTTTTTGTTGAATTTTTGTTGAATTTTTGTCATTTTTTTTGATGATTTTTTGTTGAGTTTTTGTCACTTTTTAGTTGAGTTTTTGTCACATTTTTGTTGAATTTTTGTCACTTTTTGGTTGAGTTTTTGGCTGATGGCGGCCATTTTAGGGATAGGCTTTTGTCACATTTTTGTTGAATTTTTGTCACATTTTTGTTGAATTTTTGTCATTTTTTTGATGATTTTTTGTCATTTTTTTGTTGAATTTTTGTCACTTTTTTGATGAATTTTTGTCATTTTTTTGTCACATTTTTGTTGAGTTTTTGTCACTTTTTAGTTGAGTTTTTGTCACATTTTTGTTGAATTTTTGTCACTTTTTGGTTGAGTTTTTGGCTGATGGCGACCATTTTAGGGATAGGTTTGCCTGAGTCCTCCTAGGAACGCCCCCACCTCCTGGAGACGCCTCCGAGCTTTCGTCACCAGAACCCCCTCCCCACTGAGGCCTGGCTGTGGAAGATCGTGGTGTTTTGTGTATTGTCCCTGTTGTGTGTCCTGACATGAACCTTCAGGGGATTTATTTATCTCTGACAGTTTCCAGGTGATGGAAAATGTCTTTAAACTTTAACCTCGGCTGAGACTCTGTGACTCCAGGAGACTCTGCTTCTCCTCAAAACAATCACAGCGACTTGTTTCCCTCACACTCAGGAGCTCAGGAGCTGAACCGATCACACTCTGGCCTCCACAACTCGCCGTGATGTAAATCTGATGGAGCGACTGGACTGGACTGGACTCCCCTGGACCCCCCCCTTCACTGGGATGAACCGTCCGTCAGGCTGACTTCACCCCCGTAACTCCTCGCTGTAATAATCCTGTCATCTGTCCACGGGCAGATCATAAACACATGGAGGCCGCTCCTCACACGAGCCGTCAGAGCGAGGACCCGGGGGGGGGGGGGGTGACGTCAGCGGGACGACGTCAGCGGGACAACACAGCAGTCATTCATCAGAGCGGGACCCGCGGGACCCGTCTGAGGAGCTGGGAACGAGACGCCGGAGAAATATTTACACACTCTGCGTTTTCACAGAGGAGGCAGAGGAAGCAGAGGAACCAGAGGAGGCAGAGGAACCAGAGGAACCAGAGGAACCAGAGGAACCAGAGGAGGCAGAGGAACCAGAGGAACCAGAGCAGGACACTCGGTGGTGGTAAACTATATGTTTGTGTGTATGTTTGTAGGACTCTCAATGCTTTCTGCGAGAACACCATAAACCAGGGTCTCCTGAGCATCAGCTCCTCTGAGCTTCTCCTCAGGTGTTTGGATTCTGCTGATCGTGACTGAAAGAGGAAGGACAGCCCTGATGTTATGGTCAGGAAGGAACCAGCCCATCAGACTCATCTGAAGAAAACAACAACAGGGTCTGGCCCGGGTCAGGTGTAGGTCAGTGAGGGGTCAGTGAGGGGTCAGATGTAAAGCAGCTCTTTTATCTTCTGTGTAAAGTCATGTTCAGTATCGTATCTGCAGACCCGCTCTCAGTCTGAGGAACCCCAGAGGAAGCATTAGAGCCGAGTGTGTGTTTGAACAGCTAATAACCGCGCCGCGAGCTAACAATGATGACAAAAATGTGACAAAAATTCAAGAAAAATTCAACAAAAATTCAACAAAAATTAAACAAAAAAATGTGACAAAAATTCAAGAAAAATTCAAGAAAAATTCAACTAAAAAATTACAAAAATGTGACAAAAATGTGACAAAAATGTGACAAAAATGTGACAAAAATGTGACAAAAATGTGACAAAAATATGACAAAAATGTGACAAAAATGTGACAAAAATTCAACAAAAATGTGACAAAAAAGTGACAAAAAAGTGACAAAAATTCAACAAAAATGTGACAAAAATTCAACAAAAACGTGACAAAAATTCAACGAAAAAATGACAAAAATGTGACAAAAATGTGACAAAAATGTGACAAAAATGTGACAAAAATGTGACAAAAATTCAACAAAAATTCAACAAAAATTCAACAAAAATTCAACAAAAAAATGTGACAAAAATTCAAGAAAAATTCAAGAAAAATTCAACTAAAAAATTACAAAAATGTGACAAAAATGTGACAAAAATGTGACAAAAATTCAACAAAAATGTGACAAAAAAGTGACAAAAAAGTGACAAAAATTCAACAAAAATGTGACAAAAATTCAACAAAAACGTGACAAAAATTCAACGAAAATATGACAAAAATGTGACAAAAATGTGACAAAAATGTGACAAAAATTCAACAAAAATTCAACAAAAATTCAACAAAAATTCAACAAAAATTCAACAAAAATTCAACAAAAATTCAACAAAAATTCAACAAAAAAACGACAAAAATTCAACAAAAATTCAACAAAAATTCAACAAAAATTCAACAAAAAAACAACAAAAATGTGACAAAAATGTGACAAAAATGTGACAAAAATGTGACAAAAATTCAACAAAAATGTGACAAAAATTCAACGAAAAAATGACAAAAATGTGACAAAAATTCAAGAAAAATTCAAGAAAAATCCACCAAAAAAATGACAAAAATGTGACAAAAATGTGACAAAAATGTGACAAAAATTCAACAAAAAATCAACAAAAATTCAACAAAAAATGACAAAAAATAAAAAAAAATTCAACAAAAAATAAAAAAAAAATCAACAAAAATTCAACAAAAAAGTGACAAAAATTTAACAAAAATTCAACAAAAATGTGACAAAAATTCAACAAAAATTCAACAAAAATGTGACAAAAATTCAACCCCCACCGTCTACCATAACACAATCAGGCTGCCCGCTCCCAAAACAACCCCCCCCCCGCGCGCACACGCCCCCGGGAGGCGGCAGGAAGTCGGTGATTGCGAACGGATTTCAAAGGCTTAATCCTGGAAAATCAGACCCACGCGAATGTTTGGGGAAACTCCCCCCGAGCCGAGCTTTGGAGGAGCACACGAGGCCGGGCCGGCTCCGGGAGCTCACGGGGAAACAAAGACGAGGGGGGGGGGGGTAAGACGAGGGGGGGGAAGGTGTTTACGGGGAGGCAAACCTAAACCACTCCAACAAACATGAGGAGGAACGCAGCGTTTACACTTTAACTGTGAAGGTCAGTCTCAGCACGTCCACAGGAGGGCGGGGTTTTTGTCACAGAAGCCGCTCCTCTCCCTCTTAACTGCTTAAAGAGTGTGTATTCTGCTTTTGTCAGTCCCATAGCACCAGTCTATATCTCACTACAATGATGACAAACCTTCTGTTGGTCTGTAAATGCAGTAAATTAGAATAACTGCCTTGTATAAAATGTCTCTCTCAAAATGGCTGTAGTGAATGTCTTGAAATAGGCCTCTGTCTCTTTAAGAACCTCTGAGCCTTTAGACACGCCCCCTCCACACGCTGTCTGTGGCATCAGTGGGGAGGGGGTTCTGCTGAGGAGCAGTGGTTGGTTACTCGGCTGGTGACCAAAGCTCGGAGGCGTCTCCAGGAGGTGGGGGCGTTCCTAGGAGGACTCAGGCAAACCTATCCCTAAAATGGCCGCCATCAGAGTTTTTACAGATTACTCAGAAATACGTGAATGTGCCAAGGCAACACTTCAGCCATGTTTTTAATGAGGGAGTGACAGAATAACAGGATGGAAAGCTTGAAAAAGTACATTTAGCATAATACCCCCCCTGCGAATATTTAACCAATCAACACGAAACAAAGAGTGCTGTGATACCGATCGTCCTCTCCAGATCCACCTCTGAGTCAAGTCTTTGTGAAAGATCCACAATGTGAACTCGGCCTTGCCTGCACCTAAGCAAAAGTTGCCTCCGCTATAAACATTCCGTTGCCACCACAGAAACTATCCCTGACCCTGCTCGCCCTGTTTAGTAAACCATTAACCTCTTAACTCCCACCTGAACGGATCCCATTTTCTCCACTTTGGCTTTACCCGAATCTAAAAGCTTCTTGGGGAAAAAAGCAACAAAACAGCCACAACAAATGTGAAAACAAGGATGTAAACGCAACAAAAATGTGACAAAAATTCAACAAAAATGTGACAAAAATTCAACAAAAAAGCGACAAAAATTCAACAAAATTCAACAAAAAAGTGACAAAAATTCAACAAAAATGTGACAAAAACTCAACAAAAAAGTGACAAAAATTCAACAAAATTCAACAAAAAAGTGACAAAAATTCAACAAAAATGTGACAAAAATTCAACAAAAAAGTGACAAAAATTCAACAAAATTCAACAAAAAAGTGACAAAAATTCAACAAAAAAGTGACAAAAATTCAACAAAAAAGTGACAAAAATTCAGCAAAATTCAACAAAAAAGTGACAAAAACTCAACAAAAAAGTGACAAAAATTCAACTAAAAAGTGACAAAAATTCAACAAAAAAGTGACAAAAATTCCCCCCCAAAAAAAGACAAAAATGTGACCAAAAAAAAAACATAAAAAAGGTGACACAACAGCAACAACGCGAGGAAAAAGATCCGTTTTGTGGGTCTTAGCTTTCAAATGAGGTGTTTCACAGACCGATATAACAGCCAAAGAGGACAGAATGCATTTGGTTCCGGCGGGGGGTAAGAGGTTAAAAACAGGCAGGACAAAGCCGTTAGAAAAGCCTGAATGAAGCTATAGGAAGTTTAATATTGGTCTGTTTTCTCTCGTGAGGTCAGCTGAGGTACTTCCTCCTCTGATGCACATCCTGTTTGTCCTGCTCAGGCTCTGCTCAAACACAGTGACATTTCAGTCGTCAGGGCAGGACTGGCAGAAAAAAATCATCCCGGGACGTCAGAGTCAAGACCGGCCTCGAAAAAATCACATATTCAATGTAAGAGTCGAGGTCATTAACGATACAATAAACTCTTGAACTAAAACAGTAAAAACCCGAGGACGAAGCTGCTGTTTCTGCTGAGCCTCAGAGACTCTTTCCTCCTGTCGTTCAGAACTTACAGGAACGCAGAAGCAAAACCTCCGCTATGAACATCCTACATTGTACAATACCAGAGAAACTATCGCCATCCCGTGATTTTTATTCTAGATCCGCCCCTGGCTCGTTTAGTAAACCGTTAACCTCTTAACTCCCACCTGAACGGATCAAATGTTCTCCAGTTTGGCTTTACCCGAATCAAAAAGATTCTTGGGGAAAAAAGCACCAAAACAGCCACAAAAAATGAGAAGAAAACAAGGATGTAAACGCGACAAAAATGTGACAAAAATTAAACAAAAATGTGACAAAAATTAAACATAAAAGTGACAAAAATTCATCAAAAATGTTTCAAAAATGTGACAAACATTCATCAAAAATTCAACAAAAATTTATCAAAAATTCATCAAAAATTCAACAAAAAAGTGACAAAAATTCATCAAAAAATTATCAAAAATTCTACAAAAATTTATCAAAAATTCATAAAAAAGTGACAAAAATTCATCAATAATTTATCAAAAATTCAACAAAAAATTATCAAAAATTTATCAAAAATTCAACAAAAATGCAAAAAAAAATTATCAAAAATGTGACAAAAATTCAACAACAATTTATCAAAAATTCATTAAAAAATTCATTAAAAAAAACATCAAAAAACCATCAAAAATTCATCAAAAATTCTACAAAAATTCAACAAAAAAATGAGAAAAATGTGACAAAAATTCAACAAAAAATCAATAAAAAATCAACAAAAAATGTGACAAAAACTCTTGAACTAAGACAGTATAAACCGAGGACGAAGCTGCTGTTGTTTCTGCTGAGTTCAGGCTCCGCCCTCAGAGACTCTTTCCTCCTGTCATTCAGAACTTACAGGATCAGACTCTAACATGCGCCTCAGCAGCGGCAAACCTCCCCACCCTCGTCAGTGCCACAGAGACATGAAGACACCAGGACAAAACAAACAGATGTGGGAGTGGGCGTGTCCGTGGGAGTGGGCGTGTCCGTGGGAGTGGGCGTGTCCGGGTCGTTTCAAAGCACAGCTGGACGTGTGAAGCGGTTGTAGATATCAGTGCTATCAGTGAGTTTACAGGGAGATCGTCAGGCGTGAGCGATCGCAGAGACACGGGGGCATGAGGGCAGGTACAACACCGCCTCCCCCCACCGTGCCCCCCCACACAGTGCCCCCGCATCTTCATCTTCACACAGACACGAGTGTGGGTTTATCTGAGCAGGTCAAACAAACCACACAGGAATCAAAGAAACCAGCGCACGGGAGTTCTTCTCAGTCACACCTTCATCAGTTCAATACACTCTTAGAACTTTAGAACTTTAGGACTTTAGGACTTTAGGACATTAGGACTTTAGGACTTTAGGACTTTAGAACTTTAGGACAAAAATTCAACAAAAAATTAAAAAAATCAACAAAAAAGTGACAAAATTCAACAAAAAAGTGAAAAAAATTCAACTAAAATGTGACTAAAATGTGACAAAAATTCAACAAAAAAATAAAAAAAATTCTACAAAAATTCAACAAAAAATCAGCAAAAAATTAAAAAATTCAACAAAAAAGTGACAAAAAAATCAACAAAAATGTGACAAAAATTCAACAAAAAAGTGACAAAAATTCAACAAAAAAGTGACAAAAATTCAACAAAAAAGTGACAAAAATTCAACAAAAAAGTGACAAAAATTCAACAAAAAAATGAAAAAAATTCAACAAAAAAGTGACAAAAATTCAACAAAAAAAATAAAAAAAATCAACAAAAAAGTGACAAAAAAATCTACAAAAATGTGACAAAAATTCAACAAAAAAATGAAAAAAATTCAACACAAATTCAACAAAAAATCAACAAAAAAGTGACCAAAATTCAACAAAAAAATGACAAAAATTCAACAAAAATTCAACAAAAATTCAAATAACAAAAAACAAGACTTTAGAACTTTAGAACTTTAGGACTTTAGAACAGGCCAGCACCGTGTGTCTCCAGGAAAAACCCTCATCTCCATCCGCCTTTGCCGATACTAAATACTTTACCGATACTGAAATATGTGTCGTCTCGAACCAGAAACCAGAATAATAATGAGTGGAAGATCTGCACCTCAGGCTCATGTCAAAGGTCAAGAAATGTGAGTAAACTGGGGGAGGAAATAGGGAAAATATTAATCAGAAAAAAAAATCGGAAAAATGTGTAAAAAAAACATTTAGAAAATAATACATATTTTCTCACATTTTCTCCAGTTCAGCTTTACCCAAATCCTGTAGGCCAGTGTAACGCCTCATTTGAAAGACCTACAAAACTAGATTGATCTTTTTTCTCACATCATCAGATTTTTTTTTCATCACTTTTTTTGTTGGGCAGTCGACTCATTTTTGTCACATTTTCGTGACTTTTTTGTCACTTTTTCGTCAAATTATTCGCTTTTTTTTGTCAAATTCTCATCACTTTTTTGTCCATTTTTTCGTCCATTTTGTCTCAATTTCTTGTCAAATTTTTGTTACTTTTTTGTCACTTTTTCGACAAATTGTTCAATTTTTCTCGTCCATTTTTTCTCATTTTTTCGTCCATTTTTTTTTATTTTTTTGTCCATTTTTTTGTCAAATTCTTATCACTTTTTTGTCCATTTTCTCTCAATTTTTCGTCAAATTTTTGTCCATTTTTGTCGTTTTTTTGTACATTTTTTGTCACTTTTTCCTCAATTTTGTCACATTTTCATCCTTGTTTTCGTCTCAGTTTTGTTGCTATTTTCACACCTTTTTTCCCAGAAGCTTTTGGATTGGGGTAAAGCTGGAGGAAATGTGCTCGGTTCAGGCGGGAGTTAAGAGGTTAATGTACAAAAAAATGACAAAAAGTGATAAGAATTTGACAAAAAAGTGACAAAAAACTTACGAAAATGTGACAGAAATGAGACGACTGCCCAACAAAAAAAGTGATGAAAAAAAATCTGATGTGAGGAAAAAGATCAATTTAGTTTTGTAGGTCTTTCCGATGAGGCTTTACACTGGCCTACAGGATTTGGGTAAAGCTGAGAAAATGGAGAAAATGCTCTCGGTTCAGGCGGGAGTTAAGAGGTTAAACAAAACAAACAAAATGAGGTTCCAGTACATTAAAAACACGTCCTCTGATCCTGGAACATTGGAGAATCGACACAAGTGAAGTTGCAGAGTTTGGATGTGTGAACTTTGAGAACAGAGAGGTCCTAGAGGTCCTCCAGCTCCTCCAGGTCCTCCAGCTCCTCCAGGTCCTCCAGCTCCTCCAGCTCCTCCTGCTCCTCCGGCTCCTCCGGCTCCTCCGGCTCCTCCAGCTCCTCCAGCTCCTCCAGCTCCTCCTGCTCCTCCTGCTCCTCCAGCTCCTCCAGCTCCTCCTGCTCCTCCTGCTCCTCCAGCTCCTCCAGCTCCTCCTGCTCCTCCAGCTCCTCCAGCTCCTCCTGCTCCTCCGGCTCCTCCAGCTCCTCCAGCTCCTCCAGCTCCTCCAGCTCCTCCTGCTCCTCCTGCTCCTCCAGGTCCTCCAGCTCCTCCAGGTCCTCCAGCTCCTCCAGCTCCTCCTGCTCCTCCGGCTCCTCCGGCTCCTCCGGCTCCTCCAGCTCCTCCAGCTCCTCCAGCTCCTCCTGCTCCTCCTGCTCCTCCAGCTCCTCCAGCTCCTCCTGCTCCTCCAGCTCCTCCAGCTCCTCCAGCTCCTCCGGCTCCTCCAGCTCCTCCGGCTCCTCCGGCTCCTCCAGCTCCTCCAGGTCCTCCAGCTCCTCCAGCTCCTCCAGTATAAACGTGTTGATCTCAGCCTCTCACGGGCCCGACCATGTGAAGCGACCGCACTTCCCTCCTCTGTCCCGGGACACGGAGACACCGGGCTCTGATTTACTGGGTCCTGGTCTGGACCTTCTGCTGCGGAGCATAAACACGTCACATCAAACTCATCCCGGAGCTCCGTCTCGGGCTGAAGCGCTGAATTAGGAGCCTCTGAGGTGGCCCTGTGGTTCTCCAAAGGGTGGTCCTCTTCTGAGCGGACCGGGGGCGGGTCCGCGGCTCCGTGTGTTTACAGCCGGCGCGTCGTTACTCGCGGCCACAACATCACAGGCTTCCCAGAAACCAGCAGATCAAATTAGAGCTGGAGTCACGCCTCGGGGATAAAGTCTCACCAGGATTAAACTCCAGGAGCCTCAGAAACACATCGTCCTCTTTTCATCTCACTCTGGAAGTCCCGCCCCTGGTTCTTCTGTGTTTAACTGTGAGGGAACTGTCCTGGTTGATTCCTAAGCCCTGGTTCTTCTGTGTTTGACTGTGAGGGAACTGTCCTGGGTGATTCCTAAGCCCTGGTTCTTCTGCGTTTGACTGTGATTGAACTGTCCTGGTTGATTCCTAAGCCCTGGTTCTTCTGTGTTTAACTGTGAGGGAACTGTCCTGGTTGATTCCTAAGCCCCTGGTTCTTCTGCGTTTGACTGTGATTGATTCCTAAGCCCTGGTTCTTCTGTGTTTGACTGTGATGGAACTGTCCTGGTTGATTCCTAAGCCCTGGTTCTTCTGCGTTTGACTGTGATTGATTCCTAAGCCCTGGTTCTTCTGTGTTTGACTGTGATGGAACCGTCCTGGGTGATTCCTAAGCCCTGGTTCTTCTGCGTTTGACTGTGATTGATTCCTAAACCCTGGTTCTTCTGCGTTTGACTGTGATTGATTCCTAAGCCCTGGTTCTTCTGCGTTTGACTGTGATTGATTCCTAAACCCTGGTTCTTCTGCGTTTGACTGTGATTGATTCCTAAGCCCGGGTTCTTCTGTGTTTGACTGTGATGGAACTGTCCTGGTTGATTCCTAAGCCCCTGTTTCTTCTGTGTTTGACTGTGATGGAACTGTTGATTCCTAAGCCCTGGTTCTTCTGTGTTTGACTGTGATGGAACTGTTGATTCCTAAGCCCTGGTTCTTCTGTGTTTGACTGTGATGGAACTGTTGATTCCTAAGCCCTGGTTCTTCTGTGTTTGACTGTGATGGAACTGTCCTGGGTGATTCCTAAGCCCTGGTTCTTCTGTGTTTGACTGTGATGGAACTGTCCTGGGTGATTCCTAAGCCCTGGTTCTTCTGTGTTTGACTGTGATTGATTCCTAAGCCCTGGTTCTTCTGTGTTTGACTGTGATGGAACTGTTGATTCCTAAGCCCTGGTTCTTCTGTGTTTGACTGTGATGGAACTGTTGATTCCTAAGCCCTGGTTCTTCTGTGTTTGACTGTGAGGGAACTGTCCTGGGTGATTCCTAAGCCCTGGTTCTTCTGTGTTTGACTGTGATTGATTCCTAAGCCCTGGTTCTTCTGCGTTTGACTGTGAGGGAACTGTCCTGGATGATTCCTCAGTTCCTCTCCCCGGTTCCTCTGTTTGACTGTGACGGGTCTGTCCTGGATGATTCCTCAGTTCCTCTCCCCGGTTCCTCTGTTTGACTGTGATGGAACTGTCCTGGATGATTCCTCAGTTCCTCTCCCCAGTTCCTCTCTGTTTGATTGTGACGGGTCTGTCCTGGATGATTCCTCAGTTCCTCTCTCTCCGGTTCCTCTGTTTGACTGTGATGGAACTGTCCTGGATGATTCCTCAGTTCCTCTCCCCGGTTCTTCTGTTTGATTGTGATGGGACTGTCCTGGATGATTCCTCAGCTCCTCTCTCCCCGGTTCCTCTCTGTTTGACTGTGATGGGACTGTCCTGGATAATCCCTCAGTTCCTCTCTCTCCGGTTCCTCTGTTTGATTGTGACGGGTCTGTCCTGGATGATTATGTTCCTCTCCCCGGTTCCTCCTCTGTTTGATTGTGATGGGACTGTCCTGGATGATCCCTCAGTTCCTCTCCCCGGTTCCTCCTCTGTTTGAAGGCTCCGCTCTGGGCTCTGGAGCTCCTCAGGCTTGGCTCGAGCGGAGCTGCTTATGCACAGTCTCTAAATCACTGCCAAGAGCGGAGCCATTGAACTGAAGGCTTCATTGTTATGGGATGTTTCTGTCCCGTCCCGCTCGGATGGGGGAAGGAAACAGAAGACGTCAGTTCCTCATTCCATCCAGTCTTTAGGTTCAAGTGGAAATGTGGTTCATGATTGTGTTTAAACCCTTAACTCCCGCCTGAACCGAGCACATTTTCTCCAGTTTGGCTTTACCCCAATCCAAAAGCTTCTGGAGAAAAGGTGTGAAAATAGCGACAAAACTGAGACGAAAACAATGATGGAAATGTGACAAAAAAGTGACGAAAAATTGATGAAAAAGTGGCAAAAATGTTACAAGAAATTGACAAAAAATGACCGAAAAAATGACGAAAAAATTACAAAATGTGACAAAAAATGATTTAAAAAAATGATTAAAAAATGAACAAAAAAATTACAAAAAAATTACAAAATATGACAAAAAATAACAAAAATTGATTTAAAAAAATGACAAAAAAATGAACAAAAAATGACAAAAAAATGACAAAAAAATGACAAAAAAACGACAAAAAACGATTAAAAAAATGATTAAAAAATGACAAAAAAATGACAAAAAAATTACAAAATATGACAAAAAATAACAAAAATTTATTTAAAAAATGATTAAAAAATGAACAAAAAATGACAAAAAAATGACAAAAATCGACAAAAAATGATTAAAAAAAATGATTAAAAAATGACAAAAAAATGACCAAAAAATGACAAAAATATGACAAAAAAAATGACAAAAATGTGATAAAAAAAATGACAAAAAAAAGTTACAGAAATGCACTCCAAACATCACATGTTGTTTCCAAAGCCAGATGTTTGTGGTTCTGGGCTTTCTCTGGGAGAGGTCGGAGCTGTTGAAGCTAAATGCTAACCGGTAGCATGCTAACATCTTGAGCGGCTTAAACACTGTTATTCCTGAGTAGAGATATTGTTACATGTACTGCATAATTCTACTTCGGTATTTAAAATGGCCGCCACAACAACAAAAGTCACATGACTGAAAAGCAAGTATAGGAGCCAATATTCTGTGCTCCAGGAGGGAGACCGGACTGAACACGGACTGAACTCGGACTGAACTCGGACTGAACTCGGACAGAACTCAGACTAAACTCAGACTAAACACGGACTGAACTCGGACTAAACTCGGACTAAACTCGGACTAAACTCGGACTAAACTCGGACTAAACTCGGACTAAACACGGACTAAACTCGGACTAAACTCGGACTACACTCGGACTGAACTCGGACTGAACTCGGACTGAACTCGGACTGAACTCGGACTGAACTCGGACTGAACTCGGACTAAACACGGACTAAACTCGGACTAAACTCGGACTAAACTCGGACTAAACTCGGACTAAACTCGGACTAAACTCGGACTAAACACGGACTAAACACGGACTAAACTCGGACTAAACTCGGACTGAACTCGGACTAAACACGGACTAAACTCGGACTAAACTCGGACTAAACTCGGACTAAACTCGGACTAAACTCGGACTAAACTCGGACTAAACACGGACTAAACACGGACTAAACTCGGACTAAACTCGGACTAAACTCGGACTAAACTCGGACTGAACTCGGACAGAACTCGGACAGAACTCGGACTAAACACGGACTAAACTCGGACTGAACTCGGACTAAACACGGGCTGAACTCGGACTAAACTCGGACTGAACTCGGACTAAACACGGACTGAACTCGGACTAAACACGGACTAAACTCGGACTAAACTCGGACTAAACTCGGACTAAACTCGGACTGAACTCGGACTAAACTCGGACTAAACTCGGACTAAACTCGGACTAAACTCGGACTGAACTCGGACTAAACTCGGACTAAACTCGGACTAAACACGGACTAAACACGGACTGAACTCGGACTAAACTCGGACTAAACTCGGACTAAACTCGGACTAAACTCGGACTGAACTCGGACTAAACTCGGACTAAACTCGGACTAAACTCGGACTAAACTCGGACTAAACTCGGACTAAACTCGGACTAAACTCGGACTAAACTCGGACTAAACTCGGACTAAACTCGGACTAAACTCGGACTAAACTCGGACTAAACTCGGACTGAACTCGGACTGAACTCGGACTGAACTCGGACTAAACTCGGACTAAACTCGGACTAAACTCGGACTAAACACGGACTAAACTCGGACTAAACTCGGACTAAACACGGACTAAACACGGACTAAACTCGGACTAAACTCGGACTAAACTCGGACTAAACTCGGACTAAACTCGGACTAAACTCGGACTAAACTCGGACTAAACTCGGACTAAACTCGGACTAAACACGGACTGAACTCGGACTAAACACGGACTAAACTCGGACTAAACTCGGACTAAACTCGGACTAAACACGGACTAAACTCGGACTAAACTCGGACTAAACACGGACTAAACACGGACTAAACTCGGACTAAACTCGGACTAAACTCGGACTAGACTCGGACTAAACTCGGACTAAACTCGGACTAAACTCGGACTAAACTCGGACTAAACTCGGACTAAACTCGGACTAAACTCGGACTAAACTCGGACTAAACACGGACTAAACACGGACTAAACACGGACTAAACTCGGACTAAACTCGGACTAAACACGGACTAAACACGGACTAAACACGGACTAAACTCGGACTAAACTCGGACTAAACACGGACTAAACACGGACTAAACACGGACTAAACTCGGACTGAACACGGACTGAACTCGGACTGAACTCGGACTGAACTCGGACTGAACACGGACTGAACTCGGACTAAACACGGACTAAACACGGACACTGAGGGGCGGAGCTAAAGCTTTGTAGTGGGAGGCGGAGCCGCCGCTGGGGGGACGAGGGGGGGGGGCACGTACGGGGGAGATAAGGCTTCCCGTTACAGAGGCTGGAGCTGTGCCCTTGGGCAACACACGCTCAGGCCCATTGTCTGAATCCTGGGGAGGATTTGGGGATTATGTTTGCAGATCACGCTTCACTGGCTGGAAATGAGCTCCGTGTTTTGGGGAAAAAGGGGAACAATAAAAGGACTCGAACAATAAAAGGAAGATCCTCAGATTTACAACATCGGGTTCATCTGCAACGTTCAGAAATGTGGGAGAAAAAGAAGAGAAAACTGGGGAGAAATAGGGAAAAGTGGGTCCCTGGTTATGGAGGACGTGTTGGGCTCTGGAGGATCTGGAGGCTCTGGTCTGGGCCTGGTCTGGGCCTGGTCTGGAGGCTCTGGTCTGGGCCTGGTCTTGTGGTGTGACCTTTATGGGAACATTAAACCGGGCCTTTGTGGAGACGTGGCTGGTCTGGGAAAACGATCCAGACTCACAGAAGAACGTCTGAGACAACATCTCTTCAGACGTCTTTAACCTCCTCTGGGCAAAGCAGAGGTGGAGGAACTGCATGAGGTCACGAGGTTAAGACGAGGTCAGGTTTAGGAGGAGCTGAGGCTAATGAGGAGCTGAGGAATCTTCCACGGCACAAACGCAGAGCGGACTTTGAGGAGGTCACGAGAACGTTCTCCTGAGCACACGTGGGATTCAGTCTCCACGTTCTGAAGTCCGTCCACCGTCCCCTGACCTTGGCACAGGTGAGATGTTCTTCAAACATCTCGTATCTTGTGTTTACGGCCCGTCTCCAAACCCTCCAAACATCCTGGTCCTTTTCATCTGTTAATGATATTTGGAGAGAAACCCAGACTCCAGCTGCTGGTGTGGTTTACAAACACTCCCCCCCGGCCGTGTGTGGGGGGGGGGGGTGTGGGGGCCCGGCTCTGCTCTCGGTGTGAGGGGCCGGTGAGGGGCCGGTGAGGGGCCCTAAACACCTGGCCACAGAAACACCCCCTCCATCGCTCCTCACCGTGTATTTACGATGGCAGGAGGCCAAAACAAGAGCCTGACACTGTTTGGATCTGTAATGCTCCAGTCAATACAACATGAGCAGGTTTAGTCCTGGTTTAGTCCTGGTTTAGTCCTGGTTCAGTCCTGGTTTAGCCCAGGTTTAGCCCAGGTTTAGCCCTGGTTTAGCCCAGGTTTAGCCCAGGTTTAGCCCTGGTTTAGCCCAGGTTTAGTCCTGGTTTAGTCCTGGTTCAGCCCAGGTTTAGCCCCGGTTTAGCCCCGGTTTAGTCCTGGTTTAGCCCTGGTTCAGCCCAGGTTTAGTCCTGGTTCAGTCCTGGTTTAGCCCAGGTTCAGCCCTGGTTTAGTCCTGGTTTAGACCTGGTTTAGTCCTGGTTTAGACCTGGTTCAGTCCTGGTTTAGCCCTTCTTTAGTCCTGGTTTAGTCCTGGTTTAGCCCTGGTTTAGTCCTGGTTTAGTCCTGGTTTAGCCCTTCTTTAGTCCTGGTTTAGCCCTGGTTTAGCCCTGGTTTAGTCCTGGTTTAGTCCTGGTTTAGCCCTGGTTTAGTCCTGGTTTAACCCTGGTTTAGTCCTGGTTTAGTCCTGGTTCAGTCCTGGTTCAGTCCTTGTTTAGACCTGGTTTAGTCCTGGTTTAGCCCTGGTTTAGTCCTGGTTTAACCCTGGTTTAGTCCTGGTTTAACCCTGTTTTAGTCCAGGTTTAGCCCAGGTTTTGCCCTGGTTTAGACCTGGTTTAGTCCTGGTTTAGTCCTGGTTTAGTCCTGGTTTAGTCCTGGTTTAGTCCTGGTTTAGTCCTGGTTTAGTCCTGGTTTAGTCCTGGTTTAGTCCTGGTTTAGACCTGGTTTAGTCCTGGTTTAGTCCTGGTTTAGTCCTGGTTTAGTCCTGGTTTAGTCCTGGTTTAGTCCTGGTTTAGCCCTGGTTTAGCCCTGGTTTAGTCCTGGTTCAGCCCTGGTTCAGCCCTGGTTCAGCCCTGGTTTAGACCTGGTTTAGTCCTGGTTTAGCCCTGGTTTAGTCCTGGTTTAGTCCTGGTTTAGCCCAGGTTTAGCCCTGGTTTAGCCCTGGTTTAGTCCTGGTTTAGTCCTGGTTTAGCCCTGGTTTAGACCTGGTTTAGTCCTGGTTTAGTCCTGGTTTAGTCCTGGTTTAGTCCTGGTTTAGCCCTGGTTTAGACCTGGTTTAGTCCTGGTTTAGTCCTGGTTTAGTCCTGGTTTAGTCCTGGTTTAGTCCTGGTTTAGACCTGGTTTAGTCCTGGTTTAGTCCTGGTTTAGACCTGGTTTAGTCCTGGTTTAGTCCTGGTTCAGCCCTGGTTCAGCCCTGGTTTAGTCCTGGTTCAGCCCTGGTTTAGACCTGGTTTAGTCCTGGTTTAGCCCTGGTTTAGTCCTGGTTTAGTCCTGGTTTAGCCCAGGTTTAGCCCTGGTTTAGTCCTGGTTTAGCCCTGGTTTAGACCTGGTTTAGTCCTGGTTTAGTCCTGGTTTAGTCCTGGTTTAGACCTGGTTTAGTCCTGGTTTAGCCCTGGTTTAGCCCTGGTTTAGTCCTGGTTTAGTCCTGGTTTAGTCCTGGTTTAGTCCTGGTTTAGCCCTGGTTTAGACCTGGTTTAGTCCTGGTTTAGTCCTGGTTTAGTCCTGGTTTAGTCCTGGTTTAGTCCTGGTTTAGACCTGGTTTAGCCCAGGTTTAGCCCTGGTTTAGACCTGGTTTAGCCCTGGTTTAGCCCTGGTTTAGTCCTGGTTTAGTCCTGGTTTAGCCCAGGTTTAGTCCTGGTTTAGACCTGGTTTAGCCCTGGTTTAGTCCTGGTTTAGTCCTGGTTTAGTCCTGGTTTAGTCCTGGTTTAGTCCTGGTTTAGTCCTGGTTTAGTCCTGGTTTAGCCCTGGTTTAGTCCTGGTTTAGTCCTGGTTTAGCCCTGGTTTAGTCCTGGTTTAGTCCTGGTTTAGTCCTGGTTTAGTCCTGGTTTAGTCCTGGTTTAGTCCTGGTTTAGCCCTGGTTTAGACCTGGTTTAGTCCTGGTTTAGTCCTGGTTTAGTCCCGGTTTAGTCCTGGTTTAGTCCTGGTTTAGTCCTGGTTTAGTCCTGGTTTAGCCCTGGTTTAGTCCCGGTTTAGTCCTGGTTTAGCCCTGGTTTAGTCCTGGTTTAGCCCAGGTTTAGCCCTGGTTTAGTCCTGGTTTAGTCCTGGTTTAGTCCTGGTTTAGTCCTGGTTTAGTCTTGGTTTAGCCCAGGTTTAGCCCTGGTTTAGCCCTGGTTTAGTCCAGGTTTAGCCCTGGTTTAGTCCTGGTTTAGTCCTGGTTTAGTCCCGGTTTAGTCCCGGTTTAGTCCCGGTTTAGCCCAGGTTTAGCCCTGGTTTAGTCCTGGTTTAGTCCCGGTTTAGTCCCGGTTTAGTCCCGGTTTAGTCCCGGTTTAGTCCTGGTTTAGTCCTGGTTTAGTCCTGGTTTAGTCCTGGTTTAGTCCTGGTTTAGTCCCGGTTTAGTCCTGGTTTAGTCCTGGTTTAGTCCTGGTTTAGTCCTGGTTTAGTCCCGGTTTAGTCCTGGTTTAGTCCTGGTTTAGCCCAGGTTTAGCCCTGGTTTAGCCCTGGTTTAGACCTGGTTTAGTCCTGGTTTAGTCCTGGTTCAGTCCTGGTTTAGTCCTGGTTTAGTCCTGGTTTAGCCCAGGTTTAGCCCTGGTTTAGACCTGGTTTAGTCCTGGTTTAGTCCTGGTTTAGTCCCGGTTTAGTCCTGGTTTAGTCCTGGTTTAGTCCTGGTTTAGTCCTGGTTTAGCCCTGGTTTAGTCCCGGTTTAGCCCTGGTTTAGTCCTGGTTTAGCCCAGGTTTAGCCCTGGTTTAGTCCTGGTTTAGTCCTGGTTTAGTCCTGGTTTAGCCCAGGTTTAGCCCTGGTTTAGTCCTGGTTTAGTCCTGGTTTAGCCCAGGTTTAGCCCTGGTTTAGCCCTGGTTTAGTCCAGGTTTAGCCCTGGTTTAGTCCTGGTTTAGTCCTGGTTTAGTCCTGGTTTAGTCCCGGTTTAGTCCCGGTTTAGTCCTGGTTTAGCCCAGGTTTAGCCCTGGTTTAGTCCTGGTTTAGTCCCGGTTTAGTCCTGGTTTAGCCCAGGTTTAGCCCTGGTTTAGTCCTGGTTTAGTCCCGGTTTAGTCCCGGTTTAGTCCTGGTTTAGCCCAGGTTTAGCCCTGGTTTAGTCCTGGTTTAGTCCTGGTTTAGTCCTGGTTTAGTCCTGGTTTAGTCCTGGTTTAGCCCAGGTTTAGCCCTGGTTTAGCCCTGGTTTAGTCCTGGTTTAGTCCTGGTTTAGCCCTGGTTTAGCCCTGGTTTAGCCCTGGTTTAGCCCTGGTTTAGCCCTGGTTTAGTCCTGGTTTAGTCCTGGTTTAGCCCTGGTTTAGTCCTGGTTCAGTCCTGGTTTAGCCCTGGTTTAGCCCTGGTTTAGCCCTGGTTTAGTCCTGGTTTAGTCCTGGTTTAGCCCTGGTTTAGTCCTGGTTCAGTCCTGGTTTAGCCCTGGTTTAGCCCTGGTTTAGTCCTGGTTTAGCCCAGGTTTAGTCCTGGTTTAGTCCTGGTTTAGCCCAGGTTTAGCCCTGGTTTAGTCCTGGTTTAGTCCTGGTTTAGTCCTGGTTTAGTCCTGGTTTAGTCCTGGTTTAGCCCAGGTTTAGCCCTGGTTTAGCCCTGGTTTAGTCCTGGTTTAGTCCTGGTTTAGCCCTGGTTTAGCCCTGGTTTAGCCCTGGTTTAGACCTGGTTTAGTCCTGGTTTAGCCCTGGTTTAGCCCTGGTTTAGCCCTGGTTTAGCCCTGGTTTAGCCCTGGTTTAGTCCTGGTTTAGTCCTGGTTTAGCCCTGGTTTAGTCCTGGTTCAGTCCTGGTTTAGCCCTGGTTTAGCCCTGGTTTAGCCCTGGTTTAGCCCTGGTTTAGCCCTGGTTTAGCCCTGGTTTAGCCCAGGTTTAGTCCTAGTTTAACCCTGGTTTAGCCCTGGTTTAGTCCTGGTTTAGCCCTGGTTTAGTCCTGGTTTAGCCCTGGTTTAGTCCTGGTTCAGTCCTGGTTCAGCCCTGGTTTAGTCCTGGTTTAGCCCTGGTTTAGTCCTGGTTTAGCCCTGGTTTAGTCCTGGTTTAGTCCTGGTTTAGCTCTGGTTTAGTCCTGGTTTAGACCTGGTTTAGTCCTGGTTTAGCTCTGGTTTAGTCCTGGTTTAGTCTTGGTTTAGACCTGGTTTAGTCCTGGTTTAGTCCTGGTTTAGTCCTGGTTTAGCCCTGGTTTAGTCCTGGTTTAGCCCAGGTTTAGCCCTGGTTTAGCCCTGGTTTAGTCCTGGTTTAGTCCTGGTTTAGCCCTGGTTTAGCCCTGGTTTAGCCCTGGTTTAGACCTGGTTTAGTCCTGGTTTAGCCCTGGTTTAGTCCTGGTTTAGTCCTGGTTTAGCCCTGGTTTAGTCCTGGTTCAGTCCTGGTTTAGCCCTGGTTTAGCCCTGGTTTAGCCCTGGTTTAGTCCTGGTTTAGTCCTGGTTTAGCCCTGGTTCAGCCCTGGTTCAGCCCTGGTTCAGCCCTGGTTCAGTCCTGGTTTAGCCCTGGTTCAGTCCTGGTTCAGCCCTGGTTTAGCCCTGGTTTAGCCCTGGTTTAGTCCTGGTTCAGCCCTGGTTCAGCCCTGGTTTAGCCCTGGTTTAGCCCTGGTTCAGCCCTGGTTCAGCCCTGGTTTAGCCCTGGTTTAGCCCTGGTTTAGTCCTGGTTTAGTCCTGGTTCAGTCCTGGTTTAGCCCTGGTTCAGTCCTGGTTTAGCCCTGGTTCTGCCCTGGTTTAGCCCTGGTTTAGCCCTGGTTCACTCCTGGTTCAGCCCTGGTTTAGCCCTGGTTTAGCCCTGGTTTAGTCCTGGTTTAGCCCTGGTTTAGCCCTGGTTCTGCCCTGGTTTAGCCCTGGTTTAGCCCTGGTTCACTCCTGGTTCAGCCCTGGTTTAGCCCTGGTTTAGCCCTGGTTTAGTCCTGGTTCAGCCCTGGTTTAGCCCTGGTTTAGCCCTGGTTTAGTCCTGGTTTAGCCCTGGTTTAGCCCTGGTTCAGCCCTGGTTTAGTCCTGGTTCAGTCCTGGTTTAGCCCTGGTTTAGTCCTGGTTTAGTCCTGGTTCAGTCCTGGTTTAGTCCTGGTTTAGCCCAGGTTTAGCCCTGGTTCAGTCCTTGTTTAGCCCTAGTTTAGTCCTGGTTTAGCCCAGGTTTAGCCCTGGCTCACTCCTGGTTCAGAGGTGAACATAGCGCCCCCTCCTGGCTCCTCTGGGACCTGCTCCTGACCTGGATCCAGTGAGTTCTGCACGTGTTCCTCCACAAAAGCAGCGGTGAGAATCAAGCATCATAAAAACATTATACGAGCCTCCATTTTCAGCCGCTGGTTTGCAAATAAACCAACGGAGCCGCGATAAACTGATAAACTTAGAAGAAGAAACCACAACGTGAGCTGCGATGATGAAGCGAGGTACAGGTGTGTTTCTGACGGTTTTTAAAGGGTTAAAGTGAAGGAGCCGCTGCAGCAGGAGGAGCTCCACCCTCTGATGTGGTCTGAGGAGAACTTTATGGACTGCGAGCTCCACCGCAGACATGTTTTAACCATCAGAGCGGCGAGACGATGACACAGCAGACCGTGGCGAGCTCATAAAGCCGTGATGAAAGCTCCTGGGCTGGACGCGCTCTGGTCACGGACGAGTCTGCCTGAAACGCTCAGATAATTCAGCCATAAATCTCCTCGGAAACAAGCGGCTCCTCTGGGCTGGAGTCGCACTCGCAGACAAGGATCCGCCGTGAGACCAGAGGTTTCTCCAGAAGCAGGACCTTCCTCTCCTGCAGCCTGGACATGACTGAAGTGCGACGTGGAAGGACGACATCATCGCCAAAACACCCAAGGGCCGAAATCTCAACATTGTCCCTAAAGTAAAGAACTATTTTCTGCATCAGCGGTTCCCGAGTGTCAGGGCTTTAGGACCCACTACCCTCGGATGACGAGCCGAGGAACCAAATAAAGCTGTAATTCGTCGTATATTGTGAAAAATGTTGTATTTTCCACTCACGTTTTTGTTGAACAAGCAGTAGATTTCCCTTTAAGACTGAAATTCTGATCAAAACAACCCAATAACATTCATTTTAAGGCGAGACACTGCAGGTGAGTGGGAAACTGTTGCTGTCGATCACTGACATAAATGTGAGAAAAAAATACATGGAAAGTTTTCTGTTATTTTATCTTTTCATAAGAACAAGGTGTTTTATGCCTAAAAATGCCCCAAATTTCCCGTCTTTTCGGCGATGAAGTAAGGGATAATGTATAGAACGCTGGTCATTATCGGGAAAATAAGCACCGACAGGGCAAACCGGTCTTGTTTCGCCCTGAAGGTTCTTATTTTCCGATAATGACCAGCGTTCTTTACATTATCCGCTTATTATTCGGCCATTTGCAACTGAACACACACAACATAAAGTTCGTACACTTTTATGAAGGTCGAAAGGTTTATTTAATGACTTCCGCGACAAATAGTTCCCAAAAGTTTGCGCGTTGCTCGGCATCGGTTGGCTAGGCTAGAAGCAGCACGGCTAACAGCTAGCCTAGCTACTTAGCTGAAGTTGCAGGTGGAGGAGGTGGTGAATCTCTGGGTAAATTGAAAGTCAGACTCACGATTCCCCGACTTCTCTCTCAGTGACGGGACAGATAGTGTCGCTACTACGTACGGGCGGAGTGATATGAAAACACCAACTCAACTGGACCTGACTCCTGAAACATCACTGATGCTCAGAACCAAAATGGGATTCATTACAAAAAAACTAATTGTCCAAGTCTGTCATTTCAAATTTAGAAGCTCAGCAAATGTTTGGCTGATTGGAAACATCTGGAAGCTTAAACATGTGCAGATGTGCAGTCTATTTTAAGTTATACCATGGTCTGGGTGAATACTCTCTGATTGGCTGGTGCATTATTTTGGTATAACCGCACACGTAGTCCGGTAGTTAAATCACTGGGATGTCACTCCGCTGTGGCGTCGCCATAGCAACGCGTGACACAGCTGAGTCAGATAAAGGCGTAATTAGTGACTGACAGGAACGTATGAGATGGATTTAGTGTTTGCTAAATGTTTGTAGAGGAGAGTGAGCAGCTAGGTTAGCTACTGTTAATAACATATGAGCTTTACATTTCTATTGGAAACGGTTAAGGCTATTCATCATTTTCAGGCGTACATAAAATGATCCTGCATTGAAGCATCTTTGTCTGGATTAGTAAAGTCAAACATAAAAGTTTGAGTTGGGGGGGCCCAGGTGTGAGCGACTCCACCGCAGCTGTTTCCATAAACAGTTGAGCTGGTTGAGCTAGCTAGCTTTAGCTTCAGGTTAAACAGGGTCCAAAATTTCAACAAAATTTCAACAAAATTTCAACAAAAATTCAACAAAAAAGTGACAAAAAATCAACAAAAATTCAACAAAAATTCAACAAAAATTCAACAAAAATTCAACAAAAATTCAACAAAATTTCAACAAAATTTCAACAAAAATGTGACAAAAATTCATAAAAGGTAAATAACTGGTGCCCACGAGTGCCGCATATCGGTGTTTCCTTCCAGGGAAAAGTGTTTCCGGGTTAGTCCTGTTGTGTTGTGATTCTGTGCTGATGTTGTGTCGTTGAGCCTGACTGAGATCCTCGTAATAGCTGCGGAGAATGACTCGCTCTGAGACCAGCCTTCAGTGACCGGCTAATAACCCACACAAAATAGTCCCGTAGTCTGGCAGATTTAGTGACTTTAGTCAATGAAAAACACATTTATTATAAATGTTAGGTTTGTGGGACCCTGGTATAAGCGGATTAAACAACGAGGAGCCGCATTAGACGTTATAATGCAGGAGGAGCAACACTGTGTCGGGCGTTAGAACCGTCTAACGCACTAAGGCTCCCAGTGGTTTAATCCTTACTTATATTATAGCAAACAAACAAAGGCCCCCGACCAACACTGTTTTCGCATTTTTGGCCCCCAGTCCAAATGAGTTTGAGACCCCTGGTTTAAAGTGAACGTTCTCACAGAGGCTTCTTCTAACTCTGCATCAGACTCTCCTCACACGTGTCTGTGGAGCCTCCTGGGGGGAGGTTTGTGGAACAGCAGGTGTGACCCCGTTTCTGCTGCAGGAGAATAAAGAACTGAACTATTTAGAGCTTTCACTTTTATCACTTTCAAACCTTGGAGGCAGATCATCCATAAAAGGAATAAAACACACAAACACATGACCCGTTCTGAAGTGCAGGGCTGTGGTTTGTTATGTATCGAGTTAAAGGAAGTGATGTCACAGATCATTTACTCAGATAAAGGGCAAAGGTTCCAAAGGTTCCAGAGGTTCCCACCTTAAAGGTCAACGTTGAGGGAACAAACCGTGGACTCCTGAGTTCCTCGTCTTTTCTCCAAAGCTCCGAGTGATGAATAAGTAAAAGTGTTTCCAGTTCAGGAGCTTTGGAGGACGGACCGTATGAAACTTTAACAGGTTTTTAATGGAGAAGAGCGGCTGCAAACAGAATGTAGGTCAGTCAGTGTTCTGGAAGCCTCTCCCTGACCCGACCCAGCCCGGCCCGGCCCGGCTCGACCCATTAAACCTCTGAGGACTTTAGATCATCCTGACCCTGAAAGAAATCTAAAAGCTTCTTCAAAAAAGTGTCAATGAAAACGGCGCCAAAAGCAGCAAAACATGTGAGAAAATCTGTTCCGTGTCCGAATATCTTTCCAGACGTGACTTCCCTCCTGTCCCGTGTCAGAGATCATACGTGTGATGATCGAGCCCATGACTCAGAGCCCGGACTTCAGGACTTCAGCCTGGACGTGTCAGACAGGGCACACGGAGGAAACAGGAAGTAGTTTCCCTCGGCTGGAGCTCGATCGCAGCCTCCCCCCCCACACACACACACACACACACACACACACACACACACACACACACACACACACACATGCCCCCCCCCCCCCGTCTGAAGTCTGAGTGTGTACATGTGTGATAAGCCCCTCTGAGCCGTGCAAACAGATCACATTACCTCCTCACAGATGCACCAGAGCGCAGAGATACGGTACAGGGGGGGGGGGGGGCACTACGGTGCTCTGGGGGGGGGGTGTATTATTGGAATAATTGTGGGAAAGTAGGGCTGTGCAATTAATCGAAATTCGATTACGATTTCAATTACAACAGTAAACGATTACAAAATTAACATAATCGCAAAAAAATCGACTATAATTTTTTTTTTTCATTTATAATTTTTTTTCTTTTTTCAAATTTTTTTATTTTTTTATTTTTTTCAAAAGAAAAAAACACTTTTTTTTTTTTCCTTTTTTTGTCTTTTTTTTTTTCAATTTTTTTTCAATTTTTTTCAATTTTTTTTTTTTCATATAGATTTTTTCCCCCCGAATTTTATTTTTTTTGCAAAGCAGTCTTGCATTATTTCACGGCGCTGGGATTATTTTCCCTTCACATTTGCCGTGGCTCGTGCTTTTGTCTGACATAAAAAACAAACAGCGCTGTGTGATGATGTCATCAGGCCGCGCCGCTCAGTTTACTTGCGCAGGTGTGAGGGCTGGCCAGCAGGGGGCAGGTGTGAGGCCAGCAGGGGGCAGGTGTGAGGGCTGGCCAGCAGGGGGCAGGTGTGAAACAGGGACCTCTCCTTAATCAAGGCGTACTTGAAATCATTTGTACTTTCATGACTGTCCAGAAAACATCAAATATCATCAGTGTTTTGATTAATAAATAAATAAAATAAAGATTTTTTTTTAAAGGCAACAAATAATCGTTTGAATAATCGTGATTTCAATTATGACAAAAATAATCGAGATTATTATTTTTTCAATAATCGAGCCGCCCTATGGGAAAAGTGGCAGTGATTTCACAGAGTGGGAGGCACTGACTAACTGCTGTGCCACCGCGCTCTGGAGCACATTAGGGATGAACCATTTACATATGGCGGACGTCGAAGCACTCCTGGTATTACTACGCCTCACAATATAGTTCCTTTGGAGGTTTGGAGCTACAGAGGAGCAGAGGCTAAACGCTAACGCTGTCTGTGCTAACGTGACTGAGGACATGCGTGAAGACCAGACAGGTACACATGAACTCGTCTAAGGTAAGAACATGTCTCAGTCTGGAAGAACATTAGCCTGTTCCTTTAAAGCAGGGGGGGGAAAGTGTTTTTTAGTGTAAACAAACCCAGGGCCGAAGCCGCGGATTATTCGCCCAAAGTAAACACTGGAAACATGACCTTCTTAAAGGAGATAAATGACTTAAAGTTGCTTGAATTAAAGTTCTTCTATGTTGAATTTGAGTCGGTTTGAACTAATACAAGATACAAATGCTTTAGCGCCGACGGAACAAGAATAAAACCCCCTTGGAATCAGACAAATAATTGTTTTTCACTTAAATGACACAAAATGATCTGAATTGGCTTGTTGCGCGGTGTGGCTATGCTAGTTCCTCTGACCTGAAGGTGTGAGCGCCTGGACTTCCTGTCTGTTTTCTTTTCCTGGAATAATAATCATATTTTCTAAAGATTATGTTGTGGGCGGTGAGTTCCCGGTAGATGATCATTTACTGTGTGTTCAAATCATGAAGTTCAGATCAGAGACGCCTGTGATGATGAAGGATTGATAGTTTGTCTTGAAGCTAAAGGCTAACATGCTATGAAAAATATATATAAAGGCACTATTTCAAGTTGTGTAATGCATTAACCCCTTAACTCCCACCTGAACCGAGCACATTTTCTCGATGAAAACAATGGTGGAAATGCGGCAAAAAAAAAGTCACGAGAAATTGACAAAAAATTGACGAAAAATGACAAAAATATGAGAAAAAAATGACCAAAAAATTAGAAAAATATGAGAAAAAAATGACCAAAAAATTAGGAAAATATGAGAAAAAAATGACCAAAAAATTAGAAAAATATGAGAAAAAAATGACCAAAAAATTAGAAAAATATGAGAAAAAAATGACCAAAAAATTACAAAAATGTGATACAAAGATGACAAAAAATTGACGAAAAATGACAAAAATATGAGAAAAAAATGACCAAAAAATTAGAAAAATATGAGAAAAAAATGACCAAAAAATTAGAAAAATATGAGAAAAAAATGACCAAAAAATTAGAAAAACATGAGAAAAAAATGACCAAAAAATTACAAAAATGTGATACAAAGATGACAAAAAATTGACGAAAAATGACAAAAATATGAGAAAAAAATGACCAAAAAATTAGAAAAATATGAGAAAAAAATGACCAAAAAATTACAAAAATGTGATAAAAAATTGACAAAAAAAAAAAAAAAAAAAATGTGACCAAAACAAACTCACTGATCCTCACAAACATAAACGTCTCCTCTATGGAAATATTTCTACCAGAAACTCACTGGTCTGAGCTCATCTTAATGGAAATGAACACGAACAGGAAGTACTAACGCCCACAGCTTCAGCTCAGAGGAACTAGCGTAGCCACATTGTGCAACAAGCCGATTAAGAGAATAACGACGACTAGAGGTTTTATCTCATCTAAGAACAGACCAAATCTACTCAAACCTTAGATTTAACCTCTTAATTCAAGTAGATTTATGTCATTTCTTCCTTAAAATGATTATTCTTTTTCCTGTGCACTTCCTTCAAATGCCAGTGTTGTACATAATATATGACCTAATCAGGAGCAGTATTTCTACCTTATTTTCTCCCATTTACCTCTAATAATGTTAAAAGTTCTCTCTGATTTGGGTAATGATGTTTCTCAAACTCAACGCCTGAAGCTCCGCCTGAAGCTCCGCCTGAAGCTCCGCCTGAAGCTCCGCCCTCAGCCCTGGTTTCAGATCTGAGTCTGTGAGAACCCGAACGTGTCGGTCGGGCCAGATTAACAGAAAAAACATGCGTGTTTTGACCCCGAAGTGTAAAACAATAAACACGGACCGAGACGCGGCGTTCGGCTCCAACAACAGCAACGCTAATGCGGCGCTAATGCTATCCAAACACATCAGGCGGGCGCCGTAATGAGGGACATTTGTGCTAAATGTAGCGTGTGCTGGGATATCCCCGCTGTGGGACGTCCTGAGCTCAGACTGACCGCAGCAAGGAAAACACGCCAGTGCAACACGTCTGTGAAACACGCCAGGGAAACACGCCTGTCAAACACGTCTGTGAACACTTAGAGGAGCACAGGAGAAACCGGCCCAGTGAGAGCTGAATATGACACGATCAGAGAGTTTGTTTTTATTTTCCTTCAGTTTTGAGACGATACAAAGATGGTTCTACAGCTGCTCCTTTAACCCCTTAACTCCCACCTGAACCGAGCACAGTTTCTCCAGCTTTACCCCAATCCAAAAGCTTCTGGAAAAAAAGGTGGGAAAATTGCAACAAAACTGAGACAAAAACAATGATGGAAAAGTGGCAAAAATGTCAAAAGAAATTGACAAAAAAATGACAAAAATGCGACACAAAAATGACAAAATGTGACAAAAATTCAACAAAAAAATGACAAAAAATCAAAAAAAAAATTACTAAAAATGTGACAAAAATGACAAAAAATTGACCAAAAAAAATGAAAAAAATGCGATAAAAATCTGACTAAAATTACAAAAAAAATACAAAAATGAGTTGAATACCCAAAAAAAAAGATGGAATAAAAAATTCAAAAAAAACAACAAAAAAAATCACTAAAAAAGTGACAAAAATTCAACCAAAAAATGAAAAAAAATGTGACAAAATGTGACAAAATTGTGACAAAAATGTGATAAAAAATAGACAAAAAATAGACAAAAAATGACCAAAAAAATGACAAAATGCGACACAAAAATGACTAAATGTGACAAAAATTCAAAAAAAATAAATAAAAATCACTAAAAAAGTAACAAAAAATCAGCAAAAATGTGACAAAAATGTGATAAAAAATAGACAAAAAATGACAAAATGTGACAAAAATTCAACAACAAAAAAAACAAAAAATTACTAAAAATGTGACAAAAATGCGATGAAAAATTGACAAAAAATTCAAAAAAAAATTTACAAAAAAGCTACAAAAATGAGTTGAATACCCCCCCAAAAAAATGATGGAAAAAACAAAAAATCTGATGACGTGAGGAAAAAGATCCTCTGGGTTCAGGCGGGAGTTCAGAGGTTAATCCGTTCACTCTGAAACAGCCTCTACGCTGGTTCTAAACTTTCTAAAGTCGATTCACACGGGACGAGAATCACCTGAGACTTTGCAGATTCAGGCGGGAACAGAAACGCAGAGGACGTCGTCACAAAGACAAAAATCACAGTATCATCTGAAAGTAAAGACGTGGAGAAGCTTTAAAGCAGCACTTGGTAACTTAGTAACGTGTTTCCCTTTTGTCTTTTCTGTCAGCGCAGGATTGACTCTCACGGACGATTAATGAGGAAAAAACACAACATGTACAACAGCTGCAGTGGCGCTCACGGCCTCTAGGGGCAGGAGTTACTTAGTTCTGCTTTAACCCCTTAACTCCCGCCTGAACCGAGCACATTTTCTCCAGCTTTACCCCAATCCAAAAAAAGGTGTGAAAATAGCAACAAAACTGAGACGAAAACAAGGATGGAAATGTGGAAAAAGTGACAAAAAAGTGACAAAAAATGGACAAAAAATGTACAAAAAAATGACAAAAATGGACAAAGATTTGACAAAAAAGTGAGAAAAATTTGACGAAAAATTGAGGAAAAAATGGACGAAAAAGTGACAAAAAAATTGACAAAAAAGTTATAAGAATTTGACAAAAAAATGTGAATAATTTGACAAAAAAGTGACAAAAAATTTCGAAAAATTAGAAAAAGTGAGACGAAAACAAGGATGAAAATGTGAAAAAAGTGACAAAAAATGGACGAAAAATTGAGAAAAAATGGACGAAAAAGTGACAAAAAAGTGACAAAAAAAAAATCGAAAAATTAGAAAAAAGTGAGACGAAAACAAGAATGAAAATGTGAGAAAAGTGAGAAAAATTTGACCAAAAAGTGACAAAAACTTTACAAAAAAAGTACAAAAAAATGTACAAAAATGGACTTAAATGTGACAAAAAAGTGAGAAAAATTTGACAAAAAAGTCACGAAAATTTGACAAAAATGAGACGACTGCCCAACAAAAAAAGTGATGAAAACAAATCTGATGACGTGAGGAAAAAGCTCCATTTAGTTTTGTAGGTCTTTCAAATGAGGCGTTACACTGGCCTACAGGATTTGGGTAAAGCTGAACTGGAGACTCTCGGTTCAGGCGGGAGTTAAGAGGTTAAAGGTGCAACTGGATGAAAAACATGTGTGTGTAAATGACAATGTGTTGGTCCTCGGGGGGTGAACTGTGGGGCCCCTGAGAGGACTTTTGCTCAGGGCCTCAGAAAGGCCAGCGCCGGCTCTGCCTCCATGTTTACTCCGGGGGGGGGCTGATGGAAAGTATTAGATGTCGAGCTCCTTGGCCCCCCCCCCTCCCTTTACCCCCTTTACCCCCGTGGCCCCGGAGTCCTCTCGCTGGGGCCCCCGACACGACTGTCACACCAGCTCAGCGCTGCCTCTGATCTGCCGTAGCTTAAGTGGCTAATCCTCCTCTCCGTGAATGTGAACCGACCAACCCCCCCCGGCCCCCAGGACGTCCTCGAAGAGCCGGATCATCCCCGACATCGAGACCGGGTTAGACCGGGTCAGACCGGGATGGACCGGGTCAGACCGGGATGGACCGGGTCAGACCGGGTCGTAGCTCCTCTGAAGTCGGGACTGTCTGACTCTCTCGTTTCCTCCACCCGGACTCGGACCAGCCCCGGTCTCACAGAACCCGGTCCTCGTCTCGCACAGAGTCTGGATCTGATCCACTCACGTCATCGTTTTACTTCACCTCTGAACTCCCACCTGAACGGAGCACATTTTCTCCAGTTTGGCTTTACCCGAATCGAAAAGCTTCTTAGGAAAAAAGCACCAAAACAGCCACAAAAAATGAGAAGAAAACAAGGATGTAAATGCAACAAAAAAGGGACAAAAATTACAAAAATGTGACAAAAATTCTGCAAAAATTTGACAAAAAAATCAACAAAAAAATAACAAAAAATCAGCAAAAAATTACAAAAAATCACTAAAAATGTGACAAAAATTCAGCAAAAAATTGAAAAAAAATTCAGCAAAAATTTGACAAAAAATTCAGCAAAAAATTGACAAAAATGTGACAAAAATTCAAGGAAAATGTGACAAAAATTCAGCAAAAAAATTACAAAAAATCACAAAAAATTTGACAAAAATTCAACAAAAATTCTATGAAAATGTGACAAAAAATTGACAAAAAATTGACAAAAAATCACTAAAAATGTGACAAAAATTCAGCAAAAATGTGACAAAAATTCAACAAAAATGTGACAAATGTGACAGATATTTTTGAAAAGAAAAGCAGAAACTAAAACCATCTGAAAGAGCCTCAGATCATCTCCATCCCTGAGGAGCCGCTCTGAGCTTTGTTCATGAAGCCGAGGACCGAGATTTAATCTGCACAGTTACATCCAATCCAGGCGTTTCAGCCGTTCATCTGGAGTGTTTGTTTGTGGCACATGCCGGTGCGTTTGGTGGACGTGGCACTTTTGTTCGGAGCCTCCCGGGGCCCCTGAGGTGGGGCTCCTTTGGGCCGGGGCCTCTCATGTGGGTTTCTGAGCCTGTGGATGTGGCTGCAGTCCAGTCATACCACAACACACGAGCAGCCAGATGGCACCGCGGCACAGGCTGGCACAGGCTGGCACGGCGCGGTAAAGGCTGGCACCGGAGCCTGGCTCTCTGTCACACATGTTAAAGCCGGTCCCTTTTACTGTCGATAACACAGAGACACAGAGAGAGATGGAGCTCCTTTTCTAAACCCCCCCCAAACCAAGACTTTAAAGAGGGGGGGTTCTGCTTTTGTCAGTCCCACAGCACCAGTCTATCTCACACTACAATGATGACAAACCTTCTGTTGGTCTGTAAATGCAGTAAATTAGAATAACTGCCTTGTATAAAATGTCTCTCTCAAAATGGCTGTAGTGAATGTCTTGAAATAGGCCTCTGTCTCTTTAACCCCTTAACTCCCGCCTGAACCGAGCACATTTTCTTCCAGTTTGGCTTTACCCCAATCCAAAAGCTTCTGGAAAAAAGGTGTGAAAATAGCAACAAAACTGAGACAAAAGCAATGATGGAAATGTGACAAAAAGGTGACGAAAAATTGATGAAAAGGTGGCAAAAATGGCCAGAAAATGACAAAAATGTGACAAAAAAATTACAAAACTGTGATAAAAATTCAAGAAAAAAACAGCAAAAATGTGACAAAAAAGTGATAAAAATGTGACAAAAATGTGATAAAAAATTGATGAAAAAATGACAAAAAATAGAGAAAAAATGTGACAAAAATTTCATACAAAATTGACGAAAAATGAAAAAAATGTGACAAAAAAAATCACAAAAAATTGATAAAAATTAGACAAAAAAATTACAAAAAAGTGATAAAAATTTGACAAAAATATTACAAAACTGTGATAAAAATTCAAAAAAAAAAATTAAAAATATTTGACAAAAAAATGACAAAAAATGTGACAAAAATGTGACAAAAAATGACTAAAAGTTACAAAAATGAGTTGAATCCCCAACAAAAAAATGCTGGAAAAAAAAGTCTGTTGACGTGAGGAAAAAGCTCCTCTCGGTTCAGGCGGGAGTTAAGGGGTTAAGAACCTCTGAGCCTTTAGACACGCCCCCTCCACACGCTGTCTGTGGCATCAGTGGGGAGGGGGTTCTGCTGAGGAGCAGTGGTTGGTTACTCGGCTGGTGACCAAAGCTCGGAGGCGTCTCCAGGAGGTGGGGGCGTTCCTAGGAGGACTCAGGCAAACCTATCCCTAAAATGGCCGCCATCAGCCAAAAATGAGAGAAAAATTCAACAAAAAATCAACAAAAATTCAACAAAAATGTGACAAAAATTCAACAAAAAATGACAAAAATTCAACAAAAATGTGACAAAAATTCAACAAAAATGTGACAAAAATTCAATAAAAATGGGACAAAAATTCAACAAAAAATGACAAAAATTCAACAAAAATGTGACAAAAATTAAAAAAAAAATGACAAAAATTCAACAAAAATTCTACAAAAAAATGACAAAAATGTGACAAAAACCTATCCCTAAAATGGCCGCCATCAGAGTTTTTACAGATTACTCAGAAATACGTGAATGTGCCAAGGCAACACTTCAGCCATGTTTTTAATGAGGGAGTGACAGAATAACACGATGTAGAGCTCGTGTTTGGGAACTCCTCGGTGAGAGATTCTCCGTTTCAGATGGATCTGTCTGGATCTGGCGCTCGTGTGAATGTGGTTTCAGTCTTTTAACACAAATGTTCCCCCGTCTGCGGAGGGCGGGGGCGCACGGTGGGAGGCGGGAGGCGGCCGTCTGGGATTGTAAATGACACAATGGTAGCTAATAGAAGAACAGTCTGCGCACACGGGAGGGAGGGGGGGTTTAGGGAGGGGGGGGGGGGGGTCAGATCTGGTTTCGGACCCGGCGCGGCGCACAGAGGCGGCATTATGTAAGAGCTCCATCAAGCAGAACGTAATGCAAGCCAGATTCAAACGCTCTGCAGGCACTGACGGACCGGGGCGTCAGGAGCGTGGGCTTTCAGATACGTCCACACAGAGGTTTAAAGCAGCATTATGTAACTTTTCCCCCCCCGTTTGAACTTCCACGACTGACCAAAGGTCCACATGAGCAGAAAAAATTCAACAAAAAAATTACAAAAAAAATCACTAAAAATGTGACAAAAATTCAGCAAAAATGTGACAAAAATTCAACTAAAAATAACAAAAATTCAGCAAAAAAATTACTAAAAAATCACTAATAATGTGACAAAAATGTGACAAAAATGTGACAAAAATTCAGCAAAAATGTGACAAAAATGTGACAAAAATGTGACAAAAATTCAACAAAAATTCAACAAAAAAATTACAAAAAAATCACTAAAAATGTGACAAAAATTCAGCAAAAATGTGACAAAAATGTGACAAAAATTCAACAAAAAAACTACAAAAATTCAGCAAAAAAATTACAAAAAATCACTAAAAATGTGACAAAAATGTGACAAAAATTCAGCAAAAATGTGACAAAAATGTGACAAAAATTCATCAAAAATTCAACAAAAATTCAACAAAAATTCAACAAAAATTCAACAAAAATGTGACAAAAATTCAACAAAAATGTGACAAAAATTCAGCAAAAATGTGACAAAAATTCAGCAAAAATGTGACAAAAATTCAGCAAAAATTCAACAAAAAAAGTACAAAAAATCACTAAAAATGTGAAAAAAATTCAAGGAAAATGTGACAAAAATTCAGCAAAAAAAAAAAAAAAATTCAACAAAAAAATTAGAAAAAATCACTAAAAATGTGACAAAAATTCAACAAAAATGTGACAAAAACTCTAAGCTCTAAACTAAAAAAAATACTTAAAAAAGGTGACACAGCACAGCAACAATGCGATATACATCCACACAGAGGTTTAAAGCAGCATTATGTAACTTTCCCCCCCCCCCGTTTGAACTTCCACGACTGACCAAAGGTCCACATGAGCAGAAACAGGCTCAGATGGGAAACAGTTTTTTATGCTTTCTATGTTTTTTCTTTGACCGTCTCCGTACATTTCATCCAGAAACCCTAAAAACAACTGGTCCTGGAGCGCCCTAGAGGGCAGAAACAGGTACTACACACACGGCCCATAA
>NW_027639094.1:0-57500 GCF_951799975.1 Gobius niger
AAAAATGACAAAAATGTGACAAAAAAATGACAAAAATGTGACAAAAATGTGACAAAAAAATGACAAAAATGTGACAAAAAAATGACAAAAATGTGACAAAAAATGACAAAAATGTGACAAAAAAATGACAAAAATGTGACAAAAAATGACAAAAATGTGACAAAAAAATGACAAAAATGTGACAAAAAAATGACAAAAAAATGACAAAAATGTGACCAAAAAATTACAAAAATGTGACAAAAATGTGACAAAAAAATGACAAAAAAATGACAAAAATGTGACCAAAAAATTACAAAAATGTGACAAAAATGTGACAAAAAAATGACAAAAAATGACCAAAAAATGTGACAAAAAAATGACAAAAAATGACAAAAAATGACAAAAAATGACAAAAAATGACAAAAATGTGACAAAAATGTGACAAAAAAATGACCAAAAAATGTGACAAAAAAATTACAAAAATGTGATAAAAATTTGACCAAAAAATGGCAAAAAAGGGACGAAAATGATGGGAAAAAATTCTGATGACGCTCAGAGGAACTAACGTAGCCACATTGTTTACCGGCGGGTACTGCAGTATTACAGTATTTACCGGCGGGTACTGCAGTATTACAGTATCTTACCGGCGGGTACTGCAGTATTACAGTATCTTACCGGCGGGTACTGCAGTATTACAGTATCTTACCGGCGGGTACTGCAGTATTACAGTATTTTACCGGCGGGTACTGCAGTATTACAGTAGAAAGTATTTTACCGGCGGGTACTGCAGTATTACAGTATTACAGTATCTTACCGGCGGGTACTGCAGTATTACAGTAGAAAGTATTTTACCGGCGGGTACTGCAGTGAGATCCCGCTGGCGTTGACGATGAGTTTGATGTTTCGTCGCGTCAGGACCGAGGTCTTCAGGGCCGGATCCAGCCCGGACAGGAACAGGCCCCGCCCCACCTCGGAGACCGCCCCCATCAGGGTCTGTGAGGAAACCAAAACATCAACAACAGGAACAGGCCCCGCCCCACCTCGGAGACCGCCCCCATCAGGGTCTGTGAGGAAACCAAAACATGAACAACAGGAACAGGCCCCGCCCCACCTCGGAGACCGCCCCCATCAGGTCTGTGAGGAAACCAAAACATGAACAACAGGAACAGGCCCCGCCCCCATCAGGGTCTGTGAGGAAACCAAAACATGAACAACAGGAACAGGCCCCGCCCCACCTCGGAGACCGCCCCCATCAGGTCTGTGAGGAAACCAAAACATGAACAACAGGAACAGGCCCCGCCCCACCTTGGAGACCGCCCCCATCAGGGTCTGTGAGGAAACCAAAACATGAACAACAGGAACAGGCCCCGCCCCACCTCGGAGACCGCCCCCATCAGGGTCTGTGAGGAAACCAAAACATGAACAACAGGAACAGGCCCCGCCCCACCTCGGAGACCGCCCCCATCGGGGTCTGTGAGGAAACCAAAACATCAACAACAGGAACAGGCCCCGCCCCCACCTCGGAGACCGCCCCCATCAGGTCTGTGAGGAAACCAAAACATGAACAACAGGAACAGGCCCCGCCCCACCTCGGAGACCGCCCCCATCGGGTCTGTGAGGAAACCAAAACATGAACAACAGGAACAGGCCCCGCCCCACCTCGGAGACCGCCCCCATCAGGGTCTGTGAGGAAACCAAAACATGAACAACAGGAACAGGCCCCGCCCCACCTCGGAGACCGCCCCCATCAGGTCTGTGAGGAAACCAAAACATCAACAACAGGAACAGGCCCCGCCCCACCTCGGAGACCGCCCCCATCAGGGTCTGTGAGGAAACCAAAACATGAACAACAGGAACAGGCCCCGCCCCACCTCAGAGACCGCCCCCATCAGGTCTGTGAGGAAACCAAAACATGAACAACAGGAACAGGCCCCGCCCCCATCAGGTCTGTGAGGAAACCAAAACATGAACAACAGGAACAGGCCCCGCCCCCATCAGGTCTGTGAGGAAACCAAAACATCAACAACAGGAACAGGCCCCGCCCCCATCGGGGTCTGTGAGGAAACCAAAACATGAACAACAGGAACAGGCCCCGCCCCACCTCGGAGACCGCCCCCATCAGGGTCTGTGAGGAAACCAAAACATGAACAACAGGAACAGGCCCCGCCCCCATCAGGGTCTGTGAGGAAACCAAAACATGAACAACAGGAACAGGCCCCGCCCCACCTCGGAGACCGCCCCCATCAGGGTCTGTGAGGAAACCAAAACATGAACAACAGGAACAGGCCCCGCCCCACCTCGGAGACCGCCCCCATCAGGTCTGTGAGGAAACCAAAACATGAACAACAGGAACAGGCCCCGCCCCACCTCGGAGACCGCCCCCATCAGGGTCTGTGAGGAAACCAAAACATGAACAACAGGAACAGGCCCCGCCCCACCTCGGAGACCGCCCCCATCAGGTCTGTGAGGAAACCAAAACATGAACAACAGGAACAGGCCCCGCCCCACCTCGGAGACCGCCCCCATCGGGTCTGTGAGGAAACCAAAACATGAACAACAGGAACAGGCCCCGCCCCCATCAGGGTCTGTGAGGAAACCAAAACATGAACAACAGGAACAGGCCCCGCCCCCATCAGGTCTGTGAGGAAACCAAAACATGAACAACAGGAACAGGCCCCGCCCCACCTCGGAGACCGTCCCCATCAGGTCTGTGAGGAAACCAAAACATGAACAACAGGAACAGGCCCCGCCCCCATCAGGTCTGTGAGGAAACCAAAACATGAACAACAGGAACAGGCCCCGCCCCACCTCGGAGACCGCCCCCATCAGGTCTGTGAGGAAACCAAAACATGAACAACAGGAACAGGCCCCGCCCCCATCAGGTCTGTGAGGAAACCAAAACATGAACAACAGGAACAGGCCCCGCCCCACCTCGGAGACCGTCCCCATCGGGTCTGTGAGGAAACCAAAACATGAACAACAGGAACAGGCCCCGCCCCACCTCGGAGACCGTCCCCATCGGGTCTGTGAGGAAACCAAAACATGAACAACAGGAACAGGCCCCGCCCCACCTCGGAGACCGCCCCCATCAGGGTCTGTGAGGAAACCAAAACATGAACAACAGGAACAGGCCCCGCCCCCATCAGGTCTGTGAGGAAACCAAAACATGAACAACAGGAACAGGCCCCGCCCCACCTCGGAGACCGCCCCCATCGGGTCTGTGAGGAAACCAAAACATGAACAACAGGAACAGGCCCCGCCCCACCTCGGAGACCGCCCCCATCGGGTCTGTGAGGAAACCAAAACATGAACAACAGGAACAGGCCCCGCCCCCATCAGGGTCTGTGAGGAAACCAAAACATGAACAACAGGAACAGGCCCCGCCCCACCTCGGAGACCGCCCCCATCGGGTCTGTGAGGAAACCAAAACATCAACAACAGGAACAGGCCCCGCCCCCATCGGGTCTGTGAGGAAACAAAACATGAACAACAGGAACAGGCCCCGCCCCACCTCGGAGACCGCCCCCATCAGGTCTGTGAGGAAACCAAAACATCAACAACAGGAACAGGCCCCGCCCCACCTCAGAGACCGCCCCCATCGGGTCTGTGAGGAAACCAAAACATGAACAACAGGAACAGGCCCCGCCCCCATCAGGGTCTGTGAGGAAACCAAAACATCAACAACAGGAACAGAAACCAAAACATCAACAACAGGCAACTAAATGGATCTTTTTCCTCACGTCAGATTTTTTTTCATCAATTTTTTTGTTGGGCAGTCGTCTCATTTATGTCAAATTTTTTTGACTTTTTTGTCACTTTTTCGTCCATTTTTTCTCAATTTTACGTAAAATGTTTCTCACTTTTTTGTCACTTTTTTCGTTCATTTTTTCTCCATTTTTTGTAGATTTTTTGTCACTTTTTCGTCCAATTTTTTTCAATTTTTGGTAATTTTTTGTCAATTTTTCGTCAGATTTTTCTCACTTTTTTGTCATTTTTTTTGTACATTTTTTTGTCACTTTTTCCTCAATGTTTTCGTCTCAGTTTTGTTGCTTTTTTCACACTTTTTTCCCAGAAGCTTTTGGATTGGGGTAAAGCTGGAGAAAACGTGCTTGGTTCAGGTGGGAGTTAAGGGGTTACTATCCACCAGGGGGTGCTGTAGCGCCCTCAGCACCCTGGGTTCTCACGGCCTGGGGGCGGAGCTTAAGGGCAGGGATGGTCCAGGGAGTTCATGAGAATAAACAGAATAAAGGTGAAGTTTACATTAAAGTCTCCATTAAAGAGAAACCCCCATGATGCAGCTCAGGCTCCTCCTCCAGAGTTCCAAAAAAGGACAAAGAGGCGGGACCTGAGCCTCCACAGTCTGTCCATCAAAGGCTTAAACTTAAACAAAAGTGTTTTTGGAGTCGCCACCAGGGGGTGCAATGACAGGTTTGTTTTTTATCCCCACATTTCCGAGCTTTGGGGTCATTTATTAGTAATTTTCCTCCCCTTTAACCCTCTGAGTTTGAACATGTTTTTTGGGCGGAGGATGTTTGGTTTCACAGAAGAGAAAATGTTCTGTCAGAAGTGGGATTCGAACCCACGCCTCCAGGGGAGACTGCGACCTGAACGCAGCGCCTTAGACCGCTCGGCCATCCTGACATGGAGATACTGCAGGGGGGAGAGAAGGGGAGAGAGAGAGAAGGGAGAGAGAGAGAGGAGGGGGGAGAGAAAGGGGGGAGAGAGGGAGAGAGAGAGAGGAGGGAGGGGGGAGAAGGAGAGAGAGGAGGGAGGGGAGAGAGAGAGAGGAGGGGGGAGAGAAAGGGGGGAGAGAGGGAGAGAGAGAGAGGAGGGAGGGGGGAGAAGGAGAGAGAGGAGGGAGGGGGAGAGAGAGAGGAGGGGAGAGAGAGAGGAGGGAGGGGAGAGAGGAGAGGAGAGAGGGGGAGAGAGAGAGGAGGGAGGGGAGAGAGAGAGAGGAGGGGGGAGAGAAAGGGGGGAGAGAGGGAGAGAGAGAGAGGAGGGAGGGGGGAGAAGGAGAGAGGAGAGAGAGGAGGGAGGGGGAGAGAGAGAGGAGGGGAGAGAGAGAGGAGGGAGGGGAGAGAGGAGAGGAGAGAGGGAGAGAGAGAGAGGAGGGAGGGGGGAGAAGGAGAGAGGGGAGAGAGGGAGAGAGAGAGGAGGGAGGGGAGAGAGAGAGGAGAGAGAGAGAGAAAGAGAGGGGGAGAGAGAGGGGAGAGAGAGAGGAGGGAGGGGGGAGAAGGAGAGAGGAGAGAGAGGAGGGAGGGGGAGAGAGAGAGGAGGGGAGAGAGGAGAGGAGAGAGGGAGAGAGAGAGAGGAGGGAGGGGGGAGAAGGAGAGAGGGGAGAGAGGGAGAGAGAGAGGAGAGAGAGAGAGAAAGAGAGGGGGAGAGAGAGGGGAGAGAGAGAGGAGGGAGGGGAGAGAGAGGAGGGAGAGGTGAGAGAGAGGAGAGAGAGAGAGAAAGAGAGGGGGAGAGAGAGGAGAGAGAGAGAGAAAGAGAGGGGGAGAGAGAGGGGAGAGAGAGAGGGGGGAGAGAGAGGAGGGAGGGGAGAGGGGGGGAGAGAGAGAGGAGGGAGGGGGGAGAAGGAGAGAGGGGAGAGAGGGAGAGAGAGAGGAGGGAGGGGAGAGAGAGAGGAGAGAGAGAGAGAAAGAGAGGGGGAGAGAGAGGGGAGAGAGAGAGGAGGGAGGGGGGAGAAGGAGAGAGGAGAGAGAGGAGGGAGGGGGAGAGAGAGGAGGGAGGGGAGAGAGGAGAGGAGAGAGGGAGAGAGAGAGAGGAGGGAGGGGGGAGAAGGAGAGAGGGGAGAGAGGGAGAGAGAGAGGAGGGAGGGGAGAGAGAGAGGAGAGAGAGAGAGAAAGAGAGGGGGAGAGAGAGGGGAGAGAGAGAGGAGGGAGGGGAGAGAGAGGAGGGAGAGGTGAGAGAGAGGAGAGAGAGAGAGAAAGAGAGGGGGAGAGAGAGAGGAGGGAGGGGAGAGAGAGGAGGGAGAGGTGAGAGAGAGGAGAGAGAGAGAGAAAGAGAGGGGGAGAGAGAGGAGAGAGAGAGAGAAAGAGAGGGGGAGAGAGAGGGGAGAGAGAGAGGGGGGAGAGAGAGGAGGGAGGGGAGAGGGGGGGAGAGAGAGAGGAGGGAGGGGGGAGAGAGAGAGGGTGAGGGGGGGGAGGCTGTAACAGCAGCTCACTGCACAATAAACTGATATTTTCACCAAACACAGAGAAAAGAGTTAAAACAGCGACACATGTGACACATCTGGGATTAGAGTTTTGGGTAAAGCAGAAAGTAGAAAAGTAGGAGTAAAAAGGAAGTGGGAAATGGCCGCCGTGAAGGCAGTGAAAGAGGAAAACACTAAAGGTTTCACTTTCAGGGACGAGTCTCGAGTCACTTTCACAGAAATGCTGCAAAACAAATTCATGACATCAATTTAAAATATATATACTGAATATATATACTGTCAACGAAAGTAAAACCAGGTACAGTGGCTTTAAAGCTGCATTATGGAACTTTTTAATCAGAAAAAAAGGTTTGCATTGGTGCATAAGAGAAACATTAGAGAGAGAGAGAGAGAGACGGGGGAGGGAGGGGGAGGAGCCCAAAATCACACAATAAACAACTCAGGCCCGTCTGTAAAATGTCATGTTTACAATAGTTTAAGGAACAAAACTTTGAAAATCTGACGTTATTTCCCAGATGAAAGCGTTACATGAACGCACCTGTAATGGCCGACACCTGAGCTGTAAAACAACAACGAAAGAGGAACCGAAACTTTACCAACATATTTGTATCATCTGTTCTTCACATCGAGACTTTTTTTTTCACTGCGGGGTCACTGGGGAGTCACAGAAATGTTGATTTTCTGCTTCATGTTCTCGGCTCAGAGTTTACATTATTTCACAGAAGAGAAAATGTTTTGTCAGAAGTGGGATTCGAACCCACGCCTCCAGGGGAGACTGCGACCTGAACGCAGCGCCTTAGACCGCTCGGCCATCCTGACACGGAGACCCTCCGATAAACAAGTTAGTGCAACTTCTGAGGGTCTTAGCTTTCAAATGAGGCGTTACTGTTGCTCTGCAGGCTTTTAGATTTGTGTAAAGCTGAACTGTTGACCTGTGACCACTTTAGGATTAGTGCATCGACAGGACAGTTCACAGTTTTTACTGCTCATTATAAGTTCCATTAGAGAACAGGACTCACTGAAGCAGCTGCAGGAGGGGGTGAAACAGCGCCAGGGAGCAGTGGTGGAGAGATCATGTAACTGCACCGTGTATCAGGTGTTTACTGCAGGACTCTGAGTAACGGGCTGGTTTTACCCGAGACTAAACCGAGACTAAACCAGGTCTAAACCAGGTCTAAACCAGGTCTAAACCAGGTCTGAACCAGGTCTTTATATCGGGGTCCATTTTATATCAGGGTCCATTTTATATCAGGGTCCATTTTATATCAGGGTCCATTTTATATCAGGGTCCCATTTTATATCATGAAACCTGATGAAAACCTGACAACAAAAACAGTTCCGTAAGTCTTAGCTTTCAAATGAGGCGTTCCACTGTAGAGAAAATGTGCTCGGAATAAACCAAAACAAAATGGAAGCAAACATGAATCACAACATTAACCCAATTAAAACCGATCACAGACGTAAAGAATCGGTCTGTCGTGATCGATATTGTTAAATCGTGTTTTTTCATACGTGAAAAAGGTTATTGTCAGAAGTGGGATTCGAACCCACGCCTCCAGGGGAGACTGCGACCTGAACGCAGCGCCTTAGACCGCTCGGCCATCCTGACTGTGCGAGCTGACGTCACGGGGAGCGTTAATAAACTGACGCAACTGCAACGTCAGAGGAAAAACGGCACAAACGCTTAAAATAACGCGGGGAAAAGGCCAAGAGGGACGAAAACTGAGATTATACAAGACGTCTGGACAAAGTGATGAATAAATATCGATGTAAAAGTATTTTTGGGACGTGTTGAGACAGAGCGCGCGCGGTCACGGGGCTCTGAGTCACCGCGGGAGGGGGTTAAATAGCGCAGTTTCACTTCTGTGTTTCAGATAAAGAGAAACTCGCAGGTAAGAGACGCAGCTGCTGTTTTCACTCATATTCACAGACAGAACAACAACGCGGCGACATGTTGCGATTCCGACGATATTTCCGCGACAGAAACGGAAGAAAAAAGCGCCAAAGCAGCGATAATAACAGGTTTACAGCGGGAACGGCGAACTCCGTGAAGCAGTTTCACTAAAATAGCGTTCACGGAAGAGTTTCTCTGATAATCACGTGAACAATGTTAACACGTGAATGTTAGTATTATAAAAGCAACACTCGTGAAACGTTCGGCTGAGTCAAACTCCAGTAAAAGTCATTTGGTTTGGTTTAATTTTGATGTTTACCTTGAGTAGCTTCGGTGGTTTTTCGCTGATTCGACACAAGCGGAGACTGTTTTCGCGGCTGTAAAGTTATTTTCAAGGCAAATCTCACGAGAAATATTCAGCACAAACTCACAGTTACCAGTTTAAATCCGACGGACAGTTTTAAAGGTTATTTTTAGCCAAAAACAACTTCCGCGGTTCAGGATTTAGGAGATTTCAAAGTAAAAGCAGAAACAGAACAAGGACTTTTCAGTAAGAAAATCAGCTCAAGCGACAACAAGAGCAAACTTTACTTCAATCGAATATGTGTTTCATTGCTCTGAATAATAATCAAAAAAAAAATATATTCTATTAACAAATGTTCCGGTGACAGTTCCAGGTTTGTCCAGTAGGTGTCGCCAAAGACCTTCATTTGAAAAACACCGGAGCCTGACGTTTTCCGAGTTAACCTCTTAACTCCCACCTGAACGGATTCCATTTTCTCCAGTTTTGCTTTACCCTAATCAAAAAGCTTATTTGGGAAAAAAGCACCAAAACAGCTGCAAAAAATGAGAATAAAACAAGGATGTAAACGCGACAAAAAGTGACAAAAGTTCAACAAAAATGTGACAAAAATTTCAACAAAAAAGTGACAAAAATTCAACAAAAAAAGACAAAAATTCAACAAAAAAATAACAAAAAATCAACAAAAATTTTTCAAAAATGCAACAAATTTTTTTCAAAAATTCAACAAAAAAATGACAAAAATTCAACAAAAAAATGACAAAAATTCAACAAAAAAATGACAAAAATTCAAAAAAAATGTGACAAAAATTCAAAAAAATGTGACAAAAATTCAACAAAAAAAGTCAAAAATTCAACAAAAAAATGACAAAAATTCAACAAAAATTCAACAAAAAAATGTGACAAAAATTCAACAAAAAAATGACAAAAATGTGACAAAAATGTGACAAAAATTTCAACAAAAAAAAATCAACAAAAATTCAACAAAAATGTGACAAAAAAATAACACAGCAACAATGTGAGGAAAAAGATCAGTTTTGTGGGTCTTAGCTTTCAAATGAGGTGCTACACAGGCCTATATAATGGCCAAAGAGGACAGAATGCATTTGGTTCAGGCGGGTGGGAAGAGGTTAAAGGAAATACAGTTTTTATGTTTATTTCATAATAAATCTGGTCTGTTTTACAGTTTAGACAAATACTGTGAACCAAATGCATCCGCAACAGTTCATACAAGAAGATCCCGCCTCGCGCTCTAAAATAAACCAATAATCCTGATTAAAAATGATAAAAACATGAGCTGGACCTTCACTCCACTTTCTTCTTCCCTCAGGCTGTAGGAATGACCTCAGTTTCTTCTGCACTGCCCCACGTGCGGTACCACCCGAGCATCCACGCCCCGGCCCCCACCAGCACACGGAGTCACAGCTGGACGAAGGAGAGCCCGAACCGAGGAGCTCCTTCTGAAACAAGCAGGAGAACCGTGGTCCCGCCCCGCGTGTGGTACCACCCGAGCATCAGGACCTCGGGAACCTCTGACGGCGCTTCAGGAGGTCTCCAGATGACGAATGTTCAGGTCCACCCGAGCATCAGGACCTCGGGAACCTCTGACGGCGCCTCAGGAGGTCTCCAGATGACGACGCCACAAGAAGACTCCACAGCGGCGAGTTCAGCTGGAAACGCGAGACGCCGTTCGGGACAGAGAAAGGCGGCGCCGCCACAGGCTCAGTCCGAGGACAGTCCCGGTGTGAGGCCAGAGGGGGGCGCCACAGGTACAAACTAACTCTTACCAGGTTTATTCATTCATAATACTGACATGTTCGGTATCCACGTGTAGCAGGTAAGGCTGATGTGCCGGTGGTTAGGGCGTCCCGGGAGGGTGAAGAGGAGCTCTCACCTCAGGCAGTCATCTTTAACCTCTTAACTCCCACTTGAACCGAGAGGATCTTTTTCCGCACGTCATCACATTTTTTTCCATCCTTTTTTTGTTGGGTTTTCAACTCAAACTCAAATTTTTTATCAATTTTTTTTCACAATTTTTGATTTTTTTTTGCCAATTTTTTAGCATATTTTTGTATTTTTGTTGTCACAATTTTGCCACTTTTTCATCAATTTTTCATCACTTTTTTGTCACATTTTTGTCATTTTTTTTGTCATTTTTTAGATTTTTTTTTGTAAATTTTTATCATATTTTAGTATTTTTTTGCAACATTTTGTCACAATTTTGTCATTTTTTCGTCAATTTTTTATCAAATTTTTGTCACATTTTTTGATTTTTTTTTGCAAATTTTTATCATTTTTTTGTCATTTTGTTGTCACAATTTTGTCACTTTTTCAATTTTTCATCACTTTTTTGTAATTTTTTTGTAAATTTTTATCATATTTTTGTATTTTTTTTGCAACATTTTGTCACAATTTTGTCATTTTTCATACATTTTTCATACATTTTTCATACATTTTTCATACATTTTTTGTCACATTTCCATCATTGTTTTCGTCTCAGTTTTGTTGCTATTTTCACACCTTTTTTCCAGAAGCTTTTGGATTGGGGTAAAGCCAAACTGGAGAAAACGTGCTCGGTTCAGGTGGGAGTTAAGGGGTTAAGAACCTCTGAGCCTTTAGACACGCCCCCTCCACACGCTGTCTGTGGCATCAGTGGGGAGGGGGTTCTGCTGAGGTGCAGTGGTTGGTTACTCGGCTGGTGACCAAAGCTCGGAGGCGTCTCCAGGAGGTGGGGGCGTTCCTAGGAGGACTCAGGCAAACCTATCCCTAAAATGGCCGCCATCAGAGTTTTTACAGATTACTCAGAAATACGTGAATGTGCCAAGGCAACACTTCAGCCATGTTTTTAATGAGGGAGTGACACAATAACATGATGGAAAGCTGGAAAAAGTCCATTTTGCATAATACCCCCCCTTTAAAGTAAACTGAAGTTTTATTCTCCCATAAGCCTCTGAGAAAGGCTTCCACTGTTTGGGGCTGAGTCAGGCTGTAAGCCGTCCCATTAGAATCCTGTTTACCGAGGGTCTTCTGGAGTCTGGCCACCAGGGGGGGGTATTACAGCTCCACGAGGACCATAAAAAAGAGCTTTGCCAGCGCGGTGTCAGCATTTTACCTTTTCATATTTGATACAAATGTTATTAAAAAACCATGTCCATAAACAGGGCTTTGCTTCTCTCGCTGGAACAGATCCGTCATTTTATTAACCTCTTACCCCCGCCTGTGTAACACCTCATTTGAAAGCTAAGACCCACAAAACTGATCTTTTTCCTCACGTTGTTGCTGTGTTGTGTCACCTTTTAATGTTTTTTTTTCCATCTTTGTCACTTTTTGTTGAATTTTTGTCATTTTTTTGTTGAGTTTTTTGTCTCTTTTTTGTCGCGTTTACATCCTTGTTTTCTTGTCATTTTTTGCGGCTGTTTTGGTGCTTTTTCCCCTAGAAGCTTTTAGATTAGGGTAAAGCCAAACTGGATGAAATGGGATCCGTTCAGGTTTAAACCGAGTTAGACCTGGAGGCATCAGCTGCTCCTCCATTCACCAAAACACCCGGCGAGTAAACGAGTAAACAACACCAGGTTCTCTCCCTCTGCAGGCGGGACGGGGCCGGCGAGGAGGAGGACGAGGCCGAGCGGTGACGGTGGAGGCGGAGCGGGTCAAAGGTCAAACCCTGGCGGCGGCGGCGGGGGAGATTCAGGAGCGGCGAGAAAAAACACGAGAAAAAAGACAGAAAAACCTGGAAAAACGAGGTTAGATGTGAGTGTGGAGGAGGCGGAGTCACGGGGGGCGGAGTCCCAGGAGGCGGACTCACAGGGGGCGGAGTCACAGTCACAGGAGGCGGAGTCACAGGGGGCGGAGTCTGTGTCGGACCTGGAGCTGCTGCAGCTGCTGGAGCAGACGGCGCCCCCTGGTGACCTGCTGGGCCGGGACCTGGTGGAGCAGGTGGAGGTCCGGACTCGGGGCCAGAGGCTGAACCCGGCCTGGTTCAGCTTCAGGAGGCACCGCATCACGGCGTCTGTGGCTCATTCTGCCGCCAACAGCAGATTCGCCAACGGGAAAAGCTCCACGCCGCCCGCCTCCTACGTCAGAGCCATCCTGGGTAAGTACGCTTTAGCCACGCCCACTCCTACATCAGTGACTACGCTTTAGCCACGCCCACTCCTACATCAGTAACTACACTTTAGCCACGCCCACTCCGACATCAGTAACTACACTTTAGCCACGCCCACTCCTACATCAGTAACTACGCTTTAGCCACGCCCACTCCTACATAAGTAACTACGCTTTAGCCACGCCCACTCCTACATCAGTAACTACACTTTAGCCACGCCCACTCCTACATCAGTAACTACACTTTAGCCACGCCCACTCCTACATCAGTAACTACACTTTAGCCACGCCCACTCCTACATCAGTAACTACGCTTTAGCCACGCCCACTCCTACATCAGTAACTACACTTTAGCCACACCCACTCCTACATCAGTAACTACACTTTAGCCACACCCACTCCTACATCAGAAACTACACTTTAGCCACGCCCACTCCCACATCAGTAACTACGCTTTAGCCACGGCCACTCCTACATCAGAAACTACGCTTTAGCCACGCCCACTCCTACATCAGTAACTACGCTTTAGCCACGCCCACTCCCACATCAGTAACTACACTTTAGCCACGCCCACTCCTACATCAGAAACTACACTTTAGCCACGCCCACTCCTACATCAGTAACTACACTTTAGCCACACCCACTCCTACATCAGAAACTACGCTTTAGCCACGCCCACTCCTACATCAGAAACTACACTTTAGCCACGCCCACTCCTACATCAGTGACTACACTTTAGCCACGCCCACTCCTACATCAGTAACTACGCTTTAGCCACGCCCACTCCTACATCAGAAACTACACTTTAGCCACGCCCACTCCTACATCAGTAACTACGCTTTAGCCACGCCCACTCCTACATCACTAACTACGCTTTAGCCACACCCACTCCTACATCAGTAACTACGCTTTAGCCACGCCCACTCCTACATCAGTAACTACGCTTTAGCCACGCCCACTCCTACATCAGTAACTACGCTTTAGCCACGCCCACTCCTACATCAGTGACTACACTTTAGCCACGCCCACTCCGACATCAGTAACTACACTTTAGCCACACCCACTCCTACATCAGTAACTACGCTTTAGCCACACCCACTCCTACATCAGTAACTACGCTTTAGCCACGCCCACTCCTACATCAGAAACTACACTTTAGCCACGCCCACTCCTACATCAGTGACTACGCTTTAGCCACGCCCACTCCTACATCAGTGACTACGCTTTAGCCACGCCCACTCCTACATCAGAAACTACGCTTTAGCCACACCCACTCCTACATCAGTAACTACGCTTTAGCCACGCCCACTCCTACATCAGTAACTACGCTTTAGCCACGCCCACTCCTACATCAGTAACTACGCTTTAGCCACGCCCACTCCTACATCAGTAACTACGCTTTAGCCACACCCACTCCTACATCAGTAACTACGCTTTAGCCACGCCCACTCCTACATCAGTAACTACGCTTTAGCCACGCCCACTCCTACATCAGTAACTACGCTTTAGCCACGCCCACTCCTACATCAGTGACTACGCTTTAGCCACGCCCACTCCTACATCAGTGACTACGCTTTAGCCACGCCCACTCCTACATCAGTAACTACGCTTTAGCCACGCCCACTCCTACATCAGTGACTACGCTTTAGCCACGCCCACTCCTACATCAGAAACTACACTTTAGCCACGCCCACTCCTACATCAGTAACTACACTTTAGCCACGCCCACTCCTACATCAGTAACTACACTTTAGCCACGCCCACTCCTACATCAGTAACTACACTTTAGCCACGCCCACTCCTACATCAGTGACTACACTTTAGCCACGCCCACTCCTACATCAGTAACTACACTTTAGCCACGCCCACTCCTACATCAGTAACTACGCTTTAGCCACGCCCACTCCTGCATCAGTAACTACGCTTTAGCCACGCCCACTCCTACATCAGTAACTACACTTTAGCCACGCCCACTCCTACATCAGAAACTACACTTTAGCCACGCCCACTCCTACATCAGTAACTACGCTTTAGCCACGCCCACTCCTACATCAGTAACTACGCTTTAGCCACGCCCACTCCTACATCAGTGACTACGCTTTAGCCACGCCCACTCCTACATCAGTGACTACGCTTTAGCCACGCCCACTCCTACATCAGTAACTACGCTTTAGCCACGCCCACTCCTACATCAGTGACTACGCTTTAGCCACGCCCACTCCTACATCAGAAACTACACTTTAGCCACGCCCACTCCTACATCAGTAACTACACTTTAGCCACGCCCACTCCTACATCAGTAACTACACTTTAGCCACGCCCACTCCTACATCAGTAACTACACTTTAGCCACGCCCACTCCTACATCAGTGACTACACTTTAGCCACGCCCACTCCTACATCAGTAACTACACTTTAGCCACGCCCACTCCTACATCAGTAACTACGCTTTAGCCACGCCCACTCCTGCATCAGTAACTACGCTTTAGCCACGCCCACTCCTACATCAGTAACTACACTTTAGCCACGCCCACTCCTACATCAGAAACTACACTTTAGCCACGCCCACTCCTACATCAGTGACTACGCTTTAGCCACGCCCACTCCTACATCAGTAACTACACTTTAGCCACGCCCACTCCGACATCAGTAACTACACTTTAGCCACGCCCACTCCTACATCAGTAACTACGCTTTAGCCACGCCCACTCCTACATAAGTAACTACGCTTTAGCCACGCCCACTCCTACATCAGTAACTACACTTTAGCCACGCCCACTCCTACATCAGTAACTACACTTTAGCCACGCCCACTCCTACATCAGTAACTACACTTTAGCCACGCCCACTCCTACATCAGTAACTACGCTTTAGCCACGCCCACTCCTACATCAGTAACTACACTTTAGCCACGCCCACTCCTACATCAGTAACTACGCTTTAGCCACGCCCACTCCTACATCAGTAACTACGCTTTAGCCACGCCCACTCCTACATCAGAAACTACACTTTAGCCACGCCCACTCCTACATCAGTAACTACGCTTTAGCCACGCCCACTCCTACATCAGAAACTACGCTTTAGCCACGCCCACTCCTACATCAGTAACTACACTTTAGCCACGCCCACTCCTACATCAGTAACTACGCTTTAGCCACGCCCACTCCTACATCAGTAACTACGCTTTAGCCACGCCCACTCCTACATCAGTAACTACACTTTAGCCACGCCCACTCCTACATCAGAAACTACACTTTAGCCACGCCCACTCCTACATCAGTGACTACGCTTTAGCCACGCCCACTCCTACATCAGTAACTACGCTTTAGCCACGCCCACTCCTACATCAGTAACTACGCTTTAGCCACGCCCACTCCTACATCAGTAACTACGCTTTAGCCACGCCCACTCCTACATCAGAAACTACACTTTAGCCACACCCACTCCTACATCAGTAACTACACTTTAGCCACGCCCACTCCTACATCAGAGCCATCAGTAACTACGCTTTAGCCACGCCCACTCCTACATCAGAAACTACGCTTTAGCCACGCCCACTCCTACATCAGTAACTACACTTTAGCCACACCCACTCCTACATCAGTAACTACACTTTAGCCACGCCCACTCCTACATCAGAGCCATCAGTAACTACGCTTTAGCCACGCCCACTCCTACATCAGAAACTACACTTTAGCCACGCCCACTCCTACATCAGTAACTACGCTTTAGCCACGCCCACTCCGACATCAGTAACTACACTTTAGCCACGCCCACTCCTACATCAGTAACTACGCTTTAGCCACGCCCACTCCTACATCAGAAACTACACTTTAGCCACGCCCACTCCTACATCAGAAACTACACTTTAGCCACGCCCACTCCTACATCAGTAACTACGCTTTAGCCACGCCCACTCCTACATCAGAAACTACACTTTAGCCACGCCCACTCCTACATCAGAAACTACACTTTAGCCACGCCCACTCCTACATCAGTAACTACGCTTTAGCCACGCCCACTCCTACATCAGAAACTACACTTTAGCCACGCCCACTCCTACATCAGTGACTACGCTTTAGCCACGCCCACTCCTACATCAGTGACTACGCTTTAGCCACGCCCACTCCTACATCAGTGACTACGCTTTAGCCACGCCCACTCCTACATCAGTAACTACACTTTAGCCACGCCCACTCCTACATCAGTGACTACGCTTTAGCCACGCCCACTCCGACATCAGAAACTACGCTTTAGCCACGCCCACTCCTACATCAGTAACTACGCTTTAGCCACGCCCACTCCTACATCAGTAACTACGCTTTAGCCACGCCCACTCCTACATCAGTAACTACGCTTTAGCCACGCCCACTCCTACATCAGTGACTACGCTTTAGCCACGCCCACTCCTACATCAGTAACTACGCTTTAGCCACGCCCACTCCTACATCAGAAACTACACTTTAGCCACGCCCACTCCTACATCAGAAACTACGCTTTAGCCACGCCCACTCCTACATCAGTAACTACGCTTTAGCCACGCCCACTCCTACATCAGTAACTACACTTTAGCCACGCCCACTCCTACATCAGTAACTATGCTTTAGCCACGCCCACTCCTACATCAGTAACTACGCTTTAGCCACGCCCACTCCTACATCAGTAACTACGCTTTAGCCACGCCCACTCCTACATCAGTAACTATGCTTTAGCCACGCCCACTCCTACATCAGTAACTACGCTTTAGCCACGCCCACTCCTACATCAGAAACTACGCTTTAGCCACGCCCACTCCTACATCAGTAACTACGCTTTAGCCACACCCACTCCTACATCAGAAACTACGCTTTAGCCACGCCCACTCCTACATCAGTAACTACACTTTAGCCACGCCCACTCCTACATCAGTAACTACGCTTTAGCCACGCCCACTCCTACATCAGTAACTACGCTTTAGCCACACCCACTCCTACATCAGAAACTACGCTTTAGCCACGCCCACTCCTACATCAGTAACTACGCTTTAGCCACGCCCACTCCTACATCAGTGACTACGCTTTAGCCACGCCCACTCCTACATCAGAAACTACACTTTAGCCACGCCCACTCCTACATCAGAAACTACACTTTAGCCACGCCCACTCCTACATCAGAAACTACGCTTTAGCCACGCCCACTCCTACATCAGTAACTACGCTTTAGCCACGCCCACTCCTACATCAGTAACTACGCTTTAGCCACGCCCACTCCTACATCAGTAACTACGCTTTAGCCACGCCCACTCCTACATCAGTAACTACGCTTTAGCCACGCCCACTCCTACATCAGAAACTACGCTTTAGCCACGCCCACTCCTACATCAGTAACTACGCTTTAGCCACGCCCACTCCTACATCAGTAACTACACTTTAGCCACGCCCACTCCTACATCAGTAACTACACTTTAGCCACGCCCACTCCTACATCAGTAACTACACTTTAGCCACGCCCACTCCTACATCAGTAACTACGCTTTAGCCACGCCCACTCCTACATCAGAAACTACGCTTTAGCCACGCCCACTCCTACATCAGTAACTACACTTTAGCCACGCCCACTCCTACATCAGTAACTACGCTTTAGCCACACCCACTCCTACATCAGTAACTACACTTTAGCCACGCCCACTCCTACATCAGTAACTACACTTTAGCCACGCCCACTCCTACATCAGTAACTACGCTTTAGCCACGCCCACTCCTACATCAGTAACTACGCTTTAGCCACACCCACTCCTACATCAGTAACTACACTTTAGCCACGCCCACTCCTACATCAGTAACTACACTTTAGCCACACCCACTCCTACATCAGTAACTACACTTTAGCCACACCCACTCCTACATCAGTAACTACACTTTAGCCACGCCCACTCCTACATCAGTAACTACACTTTAGCCACGCCCACTCCTACATCAGTAACTACACTTTAGCCACGCCCACTCCTACATCAGAGCCATCAGTAACTACGCTTTAGCCACGCCCACTCCTACATCAGAAACTACGCTTTAGCCACGCCCACTCCTACATCAGTAACTACACTTTAGCCACGCCCACTCCTACATCAGTAACTACGCTTTAGCCACGCCCACTCCGACATCAGTAACTACACTTTAGCCACGCCCACTCCTACATCAGTAACTACGCTTTAGCCACGCCCACTCCTACATCAGAAACTACACTTTAGCCACGCCCACTCCTACATCAGAAACTACACTTTAGCCACGCCCACTCCTACATCAGTAACTACGCTTTAGCCACGCCCACTCCTACATCAGAAACTACACTTTAGCCACGCCCACTCCTACATCAGAAACTACACTTTAGCCACGCCCACTCCTACATCAGTAACTACGCTTTAGCCACGCCCACTCCTACATCAGAAACTACACTTTAGCCACGCCCACTCCTACATCAGTGACTACGCTTTAGCCACGCCCACTCCTACATCAGTGACTACGCTTTAGCCACGCCCACTCCTACATCAGTAACTACACTTTAGCCACGCCCACTCCTACATCAGTGACTACGCTTTAGCCACGCCCACTCCGACATCAGAAACTACGCTTTAGCCACGCCCACTCCTACATCAGTAACTACGCTTTAGCCACGCCCACTCCTACATCAGTAACTACGCTTTAGCCACGCCCACTCCTACATCAGTAACTACGCTTTAGCCACGCCCACTCCTACATCAGTGACTACGCTTTAGCCACGCCCACTCCTACATCAGTAACTACGCTTTAGCCACGCCCACTCCTACATCAGAAACTACACTTTAGCCACGCCCACTCCTACATCAGAAACTACGCTTTAGCCACGCCCACTCCTACATCAGTAACTACGCTTTAGCCACGCCCACTCCTACATCAGTAACTACACTTTAGCCACGCCCACTCCTACATCAGTAACTATGCTTTAGCCACGCCCACTCCTACATCAGTAACTACGCTTTAGCCACGCCCACTCCTACATCAGTAACTACGCTTTAGCCACGCCCACTCCTACATCAGTAACTATGCTTTAGCCACGCCCACTCCTACATCAGTAACTACGCTTTAGCCACGCCCACTCCTACATCAGAAACTACGCTTTAGCCACGCCCACTCCTACATCAGTAACTACGCTTTAGCCACACCCACTCCTACATCAGAAACTACGCTTTAGCCACGCCCACTCCTACATCAGTAACTACACTTTAGCCACGCCCACTCCTACATCAGTAACTACGCTTTAGCCACGCCCACTCCTACATCAGTAACTACGCTTTAGCCACACCCACTCCTACATCAGAAACTACGCTTTAGCCACGCCCACTCCTACATCAGTAACTACGCTTTAGCCACGCCCACTCCTACATCAGTGACTACGCTTTAGCCACGCCCACTCCTACATCAGAAACTACACTTTAGCCACGCCCACTCCTACATCAGAAACTACACTTTAGCCACGCCCACTCCTACATCAGAAACTACACTTTAGCCACGCCCACTCCTACATCAGTAACTACACTTTAGCCACGCCCACTCCTACATCAGTAACTACGCTTTAGCCACGCCCACTCCTACATCAGTAACTACGCTTTAGCCACGCCCACTCCTACATCAGTAACTACGCTTTAGCCACGCCCACTCCTACATCAGTAACTACGCTTTAGCCACGCCCACTCCTACATCAGAAACTACGCTTTAGCCACGCCCACTCCTACATCAGAAACTACGCTTTAGCCACGCCCACTCCTACATCAGTAACTACGCTTTAGCCACGCCCACTCCTACATCAGTAACTACACTTTAGCCACGCCCACTCCTACATCAGTAACTACGCTTTAGCCACGCCCACTCCTACATCAGTAACTACGCTTTAGCCACGCCCACTCCTACATCAGTAACTACGCTTTAGCCACGCCCACTCCTACATCAGTAACTACACTTTAGCCACGCCCACTCCTACATCAGTAACTACGCTTTAGCCACGCCCACTCCTACATCAGAAACTACGCTTTAGCCACGCCCACTCCTACATCAGTAACTACACTTTAGCCACGCCCACTCCTACATCAGTAACTACGCTTTAGCCACACCCACTCCTACATCAGTAACTACACTTTAGCCACGCCCACTCCTACATCAGTAACTACACTTTAGCCACGCCCACTCCTACATCAGTAACTACGCTTTAGCCACGCCCACTCCTACATCAGTAACTACGCTTTAGCCACGCCCACTCCTACATCAGTAACTACGCTTTAGCCACGCCCACTCCTACATCAGTAACTACACTTTAGCCACGCCCACTCCTACATCAGTAACTACGCTTTAGCCACGCCCACTCCTACATCAGAAACTACACTTTAGCCACGCCCACTCCTACATCAGTAACTACACTTTAGCCACGCCCACTCCTACATCAGTAACTACACTTTAGCCACGCCCACTCCTACATCAGAGCCATAAGTAACTAGGCTTTAGCCACGCCCACTCCTACATCAGTAACTACACTTTAGCCACGCCCACTCCTACATCAGTAACTACACTTTAGCCACGCCCACTCCTACATCAGTAACTACGCTTTAGCCACGCCCACTCCTACATCAGAAACTACACTTTAGCCACGCCCACTCCTACATCAGTAACTACGCTTTAGCCACGCCCACTCCTACATCAGTAACTACGCTTTAGCCACGCCCACTCCTACATCAGTGACTACACTTTAGCCACGCCCACTCCTACATCAGAAACTACGCTTTAGCCACGCCCACTCCTACATCAGCGCCATCAGTGACTACACTCGGTAACTGTCACATTTTTGTTGATTTTTTTTTTCATTTTTTTGACATTTTTTAATTGTTTTTTTTTTTCATTTTTTTATTGATTTTTTGTCAATTTTTTTTCATTTTTTTGTTGAATTTTTGTTGATTTTTTTCATTTTTTTGTCATTTTTTTATTGATTTTTTGTCATTTTTTTGTCATTTTTTTTCATTTTTTTATTGATTTTTTTTTCCATTTTTTTGACATTTTTTATTGATTTTTTTTCATTTTTTTGACATTTTTTTGTTGATTTTTTGTCTTTTTTTGTCATTTTTTTGTTGAATTTTTCTTCTAATTTTTGTGGCTTTTTTGGTGTTATTTCCCAAGAAGCTCTTTGATTAGGGTAAAGCCTATATATGCTTTAGCCACACCCACTGTGGTCCTGTGGTCCCAAAGTGACTGTTGTTCTGCTCTGGTTTGATTGACAGGTGAGAGTGGGCGTGTCCAGACCAGAGCGATGGCGTGGGGGGTGGAGCACGAGGCCGAGGCCGTGCGGAGATACCAGGTCTGTCCCTGCAGTACTTTATACTTCTACTTCAGTAATACTACGATGAAGTACTGCAGTAATCGTATCACTTACTTTCACAGTACTGCAGTAGCATCGTCTCAAAGTACTTTTACTCTGAGTAAATGTTGTGGATTCTCGGCTTCAAGGAAAGCGGATCGGCCGATACGTTCAGTCTTTCATCTCTCAAACTGCCTCTAGTTACACATATGATATAGTAAATATATAGAAATATCTTTAACAGGTTTTTCTGAGGCCGATCTGCACCGACGACATGTTATAGAATATAAATATAGTTTATTATGGTTCATTATACCAGGGTCTGGGTGAATACTGGATTCTGATTGGCCGGTGCATTATTTTAGTCCGGTAGTTAAATCACTGGGATGTCACTCCGCTGTGGCGTCGCCATAGCAACGCCTGACACAGCTGAGTCAGATAAAGGCGTAATTAGTGACTGACAGGAACGTCTGAGATGGATTTAGTGTTTGCTAAATGTTTGTAGAGGAGAGTGAGCAGCTAGGTTAGCTACTGTTAATAACATAAAAGTTTGAGTTGGGGGGGCCCAGGTGTGAGCGACTCCACCGCAGCTGTTTCCATAAACAGTTGAGCTGGTTGAGCTAGCTAGCTTTAGCTTCAGGTTAAACCTTGTAAAAGGTAAATAACTCCTGCCCACGAGTGCCGCATATCGGTGTTTCCTTCCAGGGAAAAGTGTTTCCGGGTTAGTCCTGTTGTGTTGTGATTCTGTGCTGATGTTGTGTCGTTGAGCCTGACTGAGATCCTCGTGTGCGCCCCCTGCAGGAGCAGCAGAGCGCCGCGCTGGGTCGCCCCCTGGTGGTTCAGGACTGCGGCCTCTTCATCGACCCGACCCGCCCCTGGCTCGCCGCGAGTCCCGACGGCATCGTGACGGACGGGCGCTCCGGGCGGCGCCTGCGGGTCCTCGAGGTCAAGTGTCCCTTTAAACACCGGGGCCGGACGGTGGCGGCGGCGGCCCGGGAGGACAGACTCTTCTGCCTGCAGGAGGTCCACCAGGAGGGGGCGCCGCAGGCACTCGCCCTGAAGCGCTCGCACCCGTACTTCACGCAGGTGCAGGCGCAGCTCGCCGTCACCGGGCTCAACATGGCCGACTTCGTGGTCTTCACCGAGCGAGACCTGGCCGTGGTCCCGGTCCGCTTCGACCCCGCCTTCTGGGAGGAGACGGTGGTCAAGCTGGAGCGCTTCTACAGAGACGCCGTGATGCCCGCGCTGAGGGGGCGGGGCCTGGAGCCGAAGGGGCGGGGCCAGGAGGAGAGGGGGCGGAGCCAGGCCTGGAGCCCCGAGCCCTGAGCACGACCTGGACTTCAGATTTAATGAAATACTTTGTTACAGAAAACGCTTTAACTTTTATATATTTGTCTTTTCGTTTGAAACATTTATTTGTTGAAGTTTGTGAAGAAAATAAAGTGATTTGTTCTGATGTTTTTTCACTCCTGATTTTCACACAGTATAAAAGCCCTTTAACCTCTTAACTCCCGCCTGAACCCAGAGCATTTTCTCCAGTTCAGCTTTACCCAAATCCCGTAGGCCAGTGTAACGCCTCATTTGAAAGCTAAGACCTACAAAACTAAATCCTCACGTCATCAGATCTTTTTTCATCACTTTTTTTGTTGGGCAGTCGTCTCATTTTTGTCAAAATGTTAGATTTTTTTTGTCAAATTCTTACTTTTTTCTCATTTTTTTGTCAATTTTTTGTTAATTTTTTCATCCATTTTTTTGGTCAAATTCTTAGAACTTTTCGTCCATTTTTTCTCAATTTCTTGTCAAATTTTTGGTAAATTTTTTGTCACTTTTTCTAAAAATTTTTGTCAATTTTTTTTCCATTTTTTGTAAATTTTTTTGTCAAATTCTTGTAATTTTTTTGTAATTTTTTTGTAAATTTTTTGTAAATTTTTTGTCACTTTTTCGTCCATTTTTTCTCAATTTTGTGTCAAATTTTTCTCACTTTTTCGTCAAATTTTTGTCATTTTTGTAATTTTTTTGTACATTTTTTGTCAAATTTTTTGTCATTTTTTTTCGTCCATTTGTTCTCACTTTTTTCACATTTTCGTCTGTTTTGTTGCTATTTTCACACCTGTTTTCCAGAAGCTTTTGGATTGGGGTAAAGCTGGAGAAAATGTGCTCGGTTCAGGCGGGAGTTAAGGGGTTAATTCAACATGTTCAATAGAAACCGACTAAAGACTGAAAGACTGGGCTGAGAAACGTTAGATTATATTTAGACACCGATACTTTTGTCGATACTAAAACATCAGAAAGATGAATAATGTGAGTTTCTTTAAACCAAAGGAAACGCTCGCGATTTACACGGTTTTTCAGCAAATGTAAAATCTGAGGTTTGTCTCTGCAAACATTTCCTCAAGCTCAGGAATGAGGAGTTTAGATCCAAAGGTGAATCGAACACAACGGGAAAGAGGTCAAAGAGCTGCAGCTGGATGAGGTCAAAGGTCACGAACGTCCAAAAACACACTCTAAAAAAGAGCCTTGAAATAACCACACGCTGATTTCTTTGTTGGTTTTGGGTCATTCTGATTGGCCGCGGCTCCACATGTGGGTTAAACCCTCATGTTTTATTTTAGTTTTAGTCTTTTGACTTAAGTGTAGTTTAATTTTAGTCAAGATTTAGTCAAAAAAACGTTTAAATTTTAGTCTCGTTTTAGTCGACTAAATTTAAGACTAATTTAGTCGACTTATATTGATAATATTCATTATAATCATATTTAATGTTGTTCCTCTGCTTCATGTTTCTGCTCCACATGAACAAAGCTCAGAGCTGATCCTTTAAACATGATCTGAGGCTCTTTCAGACGCTCAATACAAGTTTGGATGATTTTAGTCTCTCCTTTTCATTTTAAATTTGTCTTATTTTAGTCGACTAAAATATCTAGACATTTTAGTCAGTTTTAGTCTCATGAAAAACTTTTAATTTAGTTTTAGTCCAATTTTAGTCACAAAAATATCACTTTGACTAAAATTAAGACTCAATATTTGAGTGGACGAAATTAACACTGTAAGCCGTAATGTTAAATCATATCAGATTTAAATGGATTCCTTTAATGACTTTTCAAACTACAAAAATGAAGAACGCGGACGGAACAAAACGACCTTAAAGAGGGGGTATTCTGCTTTTTTCAGTCCCATAGCACCAGTCTATATCACACTACAATGACGACAAACCTTCTGTTGGTCTGTAAATGCAGCAAATTAGAATAACTGCCTTGTATAAAATGTCTCTCTCAAAATGGCTGTAGTGAATGTCTTGAAATAGGCCTCTGTCTCTTTAAGAACCTCTGAGCCTTTAGACACGCCCCCTCCACACGCTGTCTGTGGCATCAGTGGGGAGGGGGTTCTGCTGAGGAGCAGTGGTTGGTTACTCGGCTGGTGACGAAAGCTCGGAGGCGTCTCCAGGAGGTGGGGGCGTTTCTAGGAGGACTCAGGCAAACCTATCCCTAAAATGGCCGCCATCGGAGTTTTTACAGATTACTCAGAAATACGTGAATGTGCCAAGGCAACACTTCAGCCATGTTTTTAATGAGGGAGTGACAGAATAACATGATGGAAAGCTTGAAAAAGTCAATTTTGCATAAACCCCGCCTTTAAAAGCGTTTATGATGATACCAGCATTGGATATCGGAGAAAAAATGTGATATCGGGAATCGGCTACAAATATCCGATACTGACCCGATCCTCATCTTTAACCTCCTCCTTGTGAGTGACAGGAACAGGCCGTGTCTCAGTTTGAGTTAGTTTAACCTCTGAACCCTTACCTGAACCTGAAGCACATTTACTCCAGTTCGGCTTTACCCAAATCTAAATGTGACAAAAAAAAAAATAAAAAAATTGTGATGAAAAGGAGACGTAAGCAAGGATAAAAGTACGAAAAAGATTTAAAAATGAAGAAAAGAAGAGAAATTAAATAAAAGCAACAAAAAAGTAAATAAAAAATGGCCAAAAATGACAAAAAAGCAACAAAACAAAAACGTGAAAAACTATTTAAAAAAAAGCGACAAGTCAAAAATACAACACAAATTGTCAATCAGCTAAAGTCAAGAAGCTTTTAGATTTGGGTAAAGCCGAACTGGAGGAAATGTGCTCTGTTCAGGTGGGGTTTAACCTCCGCAAATGTAGCTTTGATGCCAGCGTTAGCATCAGTATGCTAACGCTGGCATTAGCGACAGAAGCTAACATAGAAATACCTAAAGCAGCCAAAAAAACACAGTAACGACTGAAGTGTTTAATAATCCCTTTATGTGAGTCGTTTGTGTTAAAGCTAAAGTTAAAAATAGAAACTTAGAAACTGGTCCTTTTTAATGTTTATCCAAGAGTTTATTAATAGATGTAAAAACTGATGAGTAATATCATGATATTACTCATCAGTTATTACGTCTAAATGACTTCATTGATCTTAAAGCAGTACTAAGTAACTCTTCCCCCTAGAGGCCATAAGCGCAACTGCAGGTGTCGGAGCAAGTTACGATTTTTTAACTTATTAATTGTCTTGGAGAGTAAATACTACGCTGACAGGAAAGGCGAAGGGAGAGAGGGTTACTGTGCATTCAATTATACAATAGAAAAAAAAAATTCACTCAAACTTTGCTGTAAATACTGTTTAAAGTGACGTTAGCCGCAGTTAGCTTTGCCCGTTAGCATGTTAGCTTCTTCGTGATTCCATTAGTGTGTATTGGTGACTCCGGTCCGGTGGCAGTCAAGTTGCAAACATGGTTTTCTGTCCAGAGACACCAGGGGGCGATATAAGACCCTCCACTCATCCCATAAACACTTGTATTTCCCCCACAGGGACGACGGGGAGGGTTTATTAAGGTAAACACGTTACTTAGTGCTGCTTTAAAGGGACTAGATGCAAGTTGGTCATTTTATACTCACTACTGCCACCTCAGGTCATACGTGTAACTGCAGCTTCTATATTCAGCTCGTGCAGGATTCAGAGGCAGTAACAGGTCTGAGCTCAGTCTACACACGAGGACATGGAGGAACATGGAGGACATTTTTAAACTCCGTATTGTCCCTTTAAAATGGAGAAAATGAACATTCAAACGTTCACTCAAAGACAGACACCATTACTGATACTCTTGGTATCGGTTAATATCGGATATCGGCAGATTCTCAAACTCCAGCGTCGGTTGTAAGAGCTTGATCGGTGCATCTCTAATAATGAACATGATAATTATGATAATTATTAGTAATGCCGCTGGTCAGACGGAGGAGACCAGGTCTGTAATTGAGACTTTGGTTTGAGTAGAATTCATGAGGACTCGAGTAGTTTTTGCGTCAGAACTTCTGTTTCAAAGATGAATCTAACACGGCTCGTTTGTATGAAGGTGAACAGCAGGTGGCGCCGTCACACACAGACACAGGACCAGAGGTTTAAAGCGACACTGCGGAACATTCCTCTTCTGTAACGTCCCGCAGCGACGGCCGATATTATAAATGACCCAGATATCTTTTTCCTCACGTCGTCAGATTCTTTTTTTCCCATCATTTTTTTGTTGGGTATTCAACTCATTTTTGAAACTTTTTTGTCACATTTTTTGTACATTTTTTGTCACGTTTTTATCAATTTTTTGTCATTTTTTTGTCACATTTTTAATAATAATAATAATACATTTTATTTGTATAGCGCTTTTCAAGACACTCAGACGCTTTTTTAATCACATTTGTCATTTTTTATCAATTTTTCGTCACTTTTGTGTCACATTTTTGTCTTTTTTTGGTCATTTTTTGTCACTGTCATTTTTTATGTCACTTTTTTTTGTCACATTTTTGTCAATTTTTTGTCATTTTTTTGGTCATTTTTTCATCATTTTTTCATCATTTTTTGTCACATTTCCATCATTGTTTTCGTCTGTTTTGTTGCTATTTTCACAGCTTTTTTCCAGATGATAATTATGATAATTATTATTAATGACGCTGATCAGACGGAGGAGACCTGGTTTATAATCGAGACAAACAGGACTTGTTTGTTTTATAAAAAATAACAGATCTTTAAAAACCGTTCACTCACGCAGAGCCTCTGAGGCGTCAGGAACTCAGTAACTCTACTCCAGTCAAGTACTCGAGTAGAATTCATGAGGACTCGAGTAGTTTCTGTGTCAGAACTTCCTTCACTTCGCTCCGTTACAAAGATGAATCTAACACGGCTCGTTTATGCAGGTGAACAGCAGGTGGCGCCGTCACACACGGACACAGGACCAGAGGTTTAAAGCGACACTGCGGAACATTCCTCTCCTGCCACGTCCCGCAGCGACGGCCGATCTTATAAATGACCCAGATATCGGCCCGATATATCGGTCGCTTCCGAATAAAAACAGCGATGTTTACAGACTTTGAGGAAACTCTGACGTTTATTTATTTCCAGGGAAAGTTCACGTTAAAATAAAAAGAAGCGGTGACCTCGTGACCCCGTGACCCCGTGACCCCGTTGCCGCGGCGATGAAGTCGATGTAAATCCGTATAAACTCTGCTCCCGTCGGCCCCGGGGACGATCGACAGCCGGCCGCTCCAATCAGACGGCCCCGCGTGAATGTTTGTATGAGTGAGTCCGCCTGATTGGCCGGTGGAGTGTCCTGCCGCGCCGTGATTGGCCGCGGTCACAGATATCCCTCCTTCTGGAACTGTTCGTGCAGGATGTGTTTGTATTCGTCGAACCCGCCGTCGATTCTGCGAACGATCCCGGCCTCGCAGACCCAGAGCTCCCGGCACACGAGGCGGATCAGGCGCTCGTCGTGAGAGACCAGGACCACCCCGCCCTGAAATACAAGTATGTGTAAGTATATATAAGTACTACAGAGTACATACAAGTACTACAGAGCACCACAGAGAACTACAGAACGATCCCGGCCACGCAGACCCAGAGCTCCCGACACACGAGGCGGATCAGGCGCTCGTCGTGGGAGACCAGGACCACCCGCCCTGAAACACAAGTATGTATAAGTACTACAGAGTACATACAAGTACTACAGAGTACTACAGAACGATCCCGGCCTGAAATACACACATATACAAGCACTACAGAGCACTACAGCGACACACGAGGCGGATCAGGCGCTCGTCGTGAGAGACCAGGACCACCCCGCCCTGTAATACAAGTATATATAAGTACTACAGAGTACATACAAGTACTACAGGACCACCTGCCCTGAAATACAAGTACATACAGTGGGGAAAAAAGTATTTGGTCAGTTTCACATAGATATTGTATTGGATTTTGGCCAAATACTTTTTTTCCCCACTGTACTGGGGAGTATGTAGTAGTACTACAGAGTATATAAAAGTACTACAGAGTACTACAGGACCACCCTGTACTGTTTAAGTGGAGCTAGCCCGCAGTTAGCTTTGCCCGCTAGCCTGTTAGCTTCTTCTTTGTGTGTATTCTTAGTGTGTATTGCGCCTCCGGGTCGGTGCAGGTAAAGTTGCAGTTGTGGCTTTCTGTCCAGAGACACCAGGGGGAGATGAAAGACCCCCAGTCATCCCTTTAACACCTGTATTACCCCCAGAGGGACCACGGGAGGGTTTATGAAGGTAAACACGTTACTTAGTCCAGATGAAGACTTGTAAACCTTTAACCCGTCCGTTACCTTGAAGACGTTGAGCGCTTTGGCGAGCGCCTCGATGCTCTCCATGTCCAGGTGGTTCGTCGGCTCGTCCAGGATGTAGAGGTTTGGGCTGAAGACAGAGAAAAGTCCCATTAAACAGGAAAACCTTGTAGTCGATATATCGACCCCTCAGAGTCGATATATCGGCCTCCGGACACCGCCGGTTAAACCTCGAGGGTGAGGATTACCTGGGCATGGTCATCTGAGCGAAGGCCACGCGGCTCTTCTGACCTCCGGACAGACTGGCCACAGGACGGGTGGCCAGCTCTCCTGTAATACCGTATCTGCCCAGCTGGTGGCGGTATTCCTCCTCCGGCCGACCTGCCCAGAGAACAACAAACACACGGCCTTTACTGGAGACTCTTTAGCCGCCGCCCACAAAGGAAATGACCATATATGGATCACACGTCTCTCCAGTATCTGACACAGATCTGACACTGCAGGAGCATTTCAGTACAAGTATTTGTAGTATTTGTAGTATTTGCAGTGTTCGTACCGGGGAACTTGTTGGCGAGCAGCTCCACAGAGCAGACGTTCAGGTCCAGCTGGTCGACGTGATGCTGACTGAAGTATCCGATCTTCAGGTTCCTGAGGAAGGTCGAACATCCACATTAGCAGCAGTATTATTGTAGTATTATTGCAGTAGTATTGTAGAAGTATTGCAGTATTATTGTAGTATTATTGCAGTATTATTGTAGTATTGTCGTAGTAGTATTGCAGTATTATTGCAGTAGCAGACCTGTGCGCCTGCCGGACTCCGTTCACCGGGGTCAGGTCTCCCATCAGCAGCTTCAGCACCGTGGTTTTGCCGGCGCCGTTTTCCCCGACCTGACGGAAGGACAGAACTTTAAAGTCACGTCGGTGCAGATTTGATTTAAGGAACGTCTGGTCTTCAGGTCAGTGGAGTCTCTGCCTGGAGGAGTTCAAGCATCTCAGGTTCTCAGTGAGGGACGGATCGGTGCGGCGGCGGCAGGGACAAAAATGTGATAAAAAATGGACAAAAATGTGATAAAAAATGGACAAAAATGTGATAAAAAATGGACAAAAATGTGATAAAAAATGGACAAAAATGTGATAAAAAATGGACAAAAATGTGAAAAATTTTGTACAAAAATGTGATGAAAAAGTGATAAAAAATTGACAAAAATGTGATTTTTTTTACAAAAATGTGATTTTTTTTTTTACAAAAATGTTAAAAATATTTGACAAAAATGTGATAGAAAAGTGATAAAAATTGACAAAAAACTGGACAAAAATGTGATAAAAAATTGACAAAAATGTGATAATTTTTTTTCTTTTTTCTTTTACAAAAAATTCATTAAAAAAATGGATCAAAATCTGATAAAAAAATGTGATAAAGTGATGTGGATGTGTAAGGATGTGATGTGTAGCCCGTCCACTGGATCACAAGCTCAAATCCGCCGCATATTTGCGTAAATAACCCAATGTAAAGATGATGGAATGAATCATGGCTGACACCTGACCCTGGTCACACTGCGCTGGTCACTCAAAGCTTGATCGAGACGTCTTGGCCCCCAAATCATAATAATTTAACCCATTCCAGGTCCTTTTACAGCTTAAAAACATTTACAGATTTCTTAATGAACCGTGTGCCGCAGCTCCTGTTGTGCATGTTTTACGTACGATGCAGATGCGCGAGTCCAGGTCGGCGGACAGGTTGAGTCCCGAGAACAGCCTGTGGGTGGCGCTGTAGTAGAACTCCACCTCGTCCAGCTGCAGAATGGGCGGAGACAGTTTCTCAAAGCTATCGGGGAATCTGCGGAAAACGAGAAAAACGAGTCAAAAAACAGGAACGATTCAAGCGATGGAGCACAGGGGGCGCCGTTACCTCAGGACCACCTCCGCCTCCTTCTCGATGGGCTTCAGCTCCGGCCTGGACACACGAAGAAGAAGAAGAAGAAGAAGGTGAGTAACAACGAGACGCTCCATTTCTTCCCCCATTATCATTTCTTTCTTTTGTTTTCATTAAGCTTTTAAATAGTTTGGGAATCGTAATGAAAACGTCGGCTGCTCCTTCGGTTTTACGTTTGGGTAAAGCGGACTCACAGTTTCTCCAGGAGCTTCAGTTTGCTCTGCACCTGAGCCGCTCGGTTGGCGTTGTACCGGAACCGGTCGATGAAAACCTGCACAAAAACACGGCAACGGGTCCAATTAAGAGCTCCTGTGTTTGTGTATATGTGGCCTGTACTGGTGCATTGTGGGGGCTGTAGTACCTGTATATGTGGCCTGTACTGGTGCATTGTGGGGGCTGTAGTACCTGTATATGTGGCCTGTACTGGTGCATTGTGGGGCTGTAGTACCTGTATATGTGGCCTGTACTGGTGCATTGTGGGGGCTGTAGTACCTGTATATGTTGCCTGTACTGGTGCATTGTGGGAGCTGTAGTACCTGTATATGTTGCCTGTACCGGTGCATTGTGGGGGCTGTAGTACCTGTATATGTTGCCTGTACCGGTGCATTGTGGGGGCTGTAGTACCTGTATATGTTGCCTGTACTGGTGCATTGTGGGGGCTGTAGTACCTGTATATGATGCCTGTACTGGTGCATTGTGGGGGCTGTAGTACCTGTATATGTGGCCTGTACTGGTGCATTGTGGGGGCTGTAGTACCTGTATATGTTGCCTGTACTGGTGCATTGTGGGAGTTGTAGTACCTGTATATGTTGCCTGTACTGGTGCATTGTGGGAGCTGTAGTACCTGTATATGTTGCCTGTACTGGTGCATTGTGGGAGTTGTAGTACCTGTATATGTGGCCTGTACTGGTGCATTGTGGGGGCTGTAGTACCTGTATATGTTGCCTGTACTGGTGCATTGTGGGAGCTGTAGTACCTGTATATGTGGCCTGTACTGGTGCATTGTGGGGGCTGTAGTACCTGTATATGTTGCCTGTACTGGTGCATTGTGGGGGCTGTAGTACCTGTATATGATGCCTGTACTGGTGCATTGTGGGGGCTGTAGTACCTGTATATGTGGCCTGTACTGGTGCATTGTGGGGGCTGTAGTACCTGTATATGTTGCCTGTACTGGTGCATTGTGGGAGTTGTAGTACCTGTATATGTTGCCTGTACTGGTGCATTGTGGGAGCTGTAGTACCTGTATATGTTGCCTGTACTGGTGCATTGTGGGAGTTGTAGTACCTGTATATGTGGCCTGTACTGGTGCATTGTGGGGGCTGTAGTACCTGTATATGTTGCCTGTACTGGTGCATTGTGGGAGCTGTAGTACCTGTATATGTGGCCTGTACTGGTGCATTGTGGGGGCTGTAGTACCTGTATATGTTGCCTGTACTGGTGCATTGTGGGAGTTGTAGTACCTGTATATGTTGCCTGTACTGGTGCATTGCGGGGGCTGTAGTACCTGTATATGTTGCCTGTACCGGTGCATTGTGGGGGCTGTAGTACCTGTATATGTTGCCTGTACTGGTGCATTGTGGGGGTTGTAGTACCTGTATATGTTGTACTGGTGCATTGTGGGGGCTGTAGTACCTGTATATGTTGCCTGTACTGGTGCATTGTGGGGGCTGTAGTACCTGTATATGTTGCCTGTACCGGTGCATTGTGGGAGCTGTAGTACCTGTATATGTTGCCTGTACTGGTGCATTGTGGGGGTTGTAGTACCTGTATATGTGGCCTGTACTGGTGCATTGTGGGAGCTGTAGTACCTGTATATGTTGCCTGTACCGGTGCATTGTGGGAGCTGTAGTACCTGTATATGTTGCCTGTACTGGTGCATTGTGGGGGCTGTAGTACCTGTATATGTTGCCTGTACTGGTGCATTGTGGGAGTTGTAGTACCTGTATATGTGGCCTGTACTGGTGCATTGTGGGGGCTGTAGTACCTGTATATGTGGCCTGTACTGGTGCATTGTGGGGGCTGTAGTACCTGTATATGTTGCCTGTACCGGTGCATTGTGGGGGCTGTAGGACCTGTATATGTGGCCTGTACCGGTGCATTGTGGGGGCTGTAGTACCTGTATATGTTGCCTGTACTGGTGCATTGTAGGGGCTGTAGTACCTGTATATGTTGCCTATACTGGTGCATTGTGGGGGCTGTAGTACCTGTATATTTGGCCTGTACTGGTGCATTGTGGGAGCTGTAGTACCTGTATATGTGGCCTGTACTGGTGCATTGTGGGAGCTGTAGTACCTGTATATGTGGCCTGTACTGGTGCATTGTGGGAGCTGTAGTACCTGTATATGTTGCCTGTACTGGTGCATTGTGGGAGTTGTAGTACCTGTATATGTTGCCTGTACTGGTGCATTGTGGGGGCTGTAGTACCTGTATATGTGGCCTGTACTGGTGCATTGTGGGAGTTGTAGTACCTGTATATGTTGCCTGTACTGGTGCATTGTGGGAGTTGTAGTACCTGTATATGTTGCCTGTACTGGTGCATTGTGGGGACTGTAGTACCTGTATATGATGCCTGTACTGGTGCATTGTGGGAGTTGTAGTACCTGTATATGTGGCCTGTACTGGTGCATTGTGGGAGCTGTAGTACCTGTATATGTTGCCTGTACTGGTGCATTGTGGGAGTTGTAGTACCTGTATATGTGGCCTGTACTGGTGCATTGTGGGAGTTGTAGTACCTGTATATGTGGCCTGTACTGGTGCATTGTGGGGGCTGTAGTACCTGTATATGTTGCCTGTACTGGTGCATTGTGGGGGCTGTAGTACCTGTATATGTTGCCTGTACTGGTGCATTGTGGGGGCTGTAGTACCTGTATATGTGGCCTGTACTGGTGCATTGTGGGGGCTGTAGTACCTGTATATGTTGCCTGTACTGGTGCATTGTGGGAGTTGTAGTACCTGTATATGTTGCCTGTACTGGTGCATTGTGGGAGTTGTAGTACCTGTATATGTGGCCTGTACTGGTGCATTGTGGGGGCTGTAGTACCTGTATATGTGGCCTGTACTGGTGCATTGTGGGGGCTGTAGTACCTGTATATGTTGCCTGTACTGGTGCATTGTGGGAGCTGTAGTACCTGTATATGTTGCCTGTACTGGTGCATTGTGGGAACTGTAGTACCTGTATATGTTGCCTGTACTGGTGCATTGTGGGAGCTGTAGTACCTGTATATGTTGCCTGTACTGGTGCATTGTGGGAGCTGTAGTACCTGTATATGTTGCCTGTACTGGTGCATTGTGGGAGTTGTAGTACCTGTATATGTTGCCTGTACTGGTGCATTGTGGGAGTTGTAGTACCTGTATATGTTGCCTGTACTGGTGCATTGTGGGGGCTGTAGTACCTGTATATGTGGCCTGTACTGGTGCATTGTGGGAGTTGTAGTACCTGTATATGTTGTACTGGTGCATTGTGGGGGTTGTAGTACCTGTATATGTTGCCTGTACTGGTGCATTGTGGGAGTTGTAGTACCTGTATATGTTGCCTGTACCGGTGCATTGTGGGAGCTGTAGTACCTGTATATGTTGCCTGTACTGGTGCATTGTGGGAGTTGTAGTACCTGTATATGTTGCCTGTACTGGTGCATTGTGGGAGTTGTAGTACCTGTATATGTTGCCTGTACCGGTGCATTGTGGGGGCTGTAGTACCTGTATATGTTGCCTGTACTGGTGCATTGTGGGAGTTGTAGTACCTGTATATGTTGCCTGTACCGGTGCATTGTGGGGGCTGTAGTACCTGTATATGTTGCCTGTACTGGTGCATTGTGGGAGTTGTAGTACCTGTATATGTTGCCTGTACCGGTGCATTGTGGGGCTGTAGTACCTGTATATGTTGCCTGTACTGGTGCATTGTGGGGGCTGTAGTAGCTGTATACGTTGCCTGTACTGGTGCATTGTGGGAGTTGTAGTACCTGTATACATTGCCTGTACTGGTGCATTGTGGGAGTTGTAGTACCTGTATATGTTGCCTGTACTGGTGCATTGTGGGAGTTGTAGTACCTGTATATGTGGCCTGTACCGGTGCATTGTGGGGCTGTAGTACCTGTATATGTTGCCTGTACTGGTGCATTGTGGGGGCTGTAGTACCTGTATACGTTGCCTGTACTGGTGCATTGTGGGAGTTGTAGTACCTGTATACGTTGCCTGTACTGGTGCATTGTGGGAGTTGTGGTACCTGTATATGTTGCCTGTACTGGTGCATTGTGGGAGTTGTAGTACCTGTATACGTTGCCTGTACTGGTGCATTGTGGGAGTTGTAGTACCTGTATACGTTGCCTGTACTGGTGCATTGTGGGAGTTGTAGTACCTGTATATGTTGCCTGTACTGGTGCATTGTGGGAGTTGTAGTACCTGTATATGTTGCCTGTACTGGTGCATTGCGGGAGCTGTAGTACCTGTATATGTTGCCTGTACTGGTGCATTGTGGGGGCTGTAGTACCTGTATATGTTGCCTGTACTGGTGCATTGTGGGAGTTGTAGTACCTGTATATGTTGTACTGGTGCATTGTGGGAGTTGTAGTACCTGTATATGTTGCCTGTACTGGTGCATTGTGGGAGTTGTAGTACCTGTATATGTTGCCTGTACTGGTGCATTGCGGGAGCTGTAGTACCTGTATACGTTGCCTGTACTGGTGCATTGTGGGAGTTGTAGTACCTGTATACGTTGCCTGTACTGGTGCATTGTGGGAGTTGTAGTACCTGTATATGTTGCCTGTACTGGTGCATTGTGGGAGTTGTAGTACCTGTATATGTTGCCTGTACTGGTGCATTGTGGGAGCTGTAGTACCTGTATATGTTGCCTGTACTGGTGCATTGTGGGAGTTGTAGTACCTGTATATGTTGTACTGGTGCATTGTGGGAGTTGTAGTACCTGTATATGTTGCCTGTACTGGTGCATTGTGGGGGCTGTAGTACCTGTATACGTTGCCTGTACTGGTGCATTGTGGGAGTTGTAGTACCTGTATATGTTGTACTGGTGCATTGTGGGGGCTGTAGTACCTGTATATGTTGCCTGTACTGGTGCATTGTGGGAGTTGTAGTACCTGTATATGTTGTACTGGTGCATTGTGGGGGCTGTAGTACCTGTATATGTTGCCTTTACCGGTGCATTGTGGGAGTTGTAGTACCTGTATATGTGGCCTGTACTGGTGCATTGTGGGGGCTGTAGTACCTGTATATGTGGCCTGTACTGGTGCATTGTGGGGGCTGTAGTACCTGTATATGTTGCCTGTACCGGTGCATTGTGGGGGCTGTAGTACCTGTATATGTTGCCTGTACTGGTGCATTGTGGGAGTTGTAGTACCTGTATACGTTGCCTGTACTGGTGCATTGTGGGAGTTGTAGTACCTGTATACGTTGCCTGTACTGGTGCATTGTGGGAGTTGTAGTACCTGTATATGTTGCCTGTACTGGTGCATTGTGGGAGTTGTAGTACCTGTATATGTTGCCTGTACTGGTGCATTGCGGGAGCTGTAGTACCTGTATATGTTGCCTGTACTGGTGCATTGTGGGGGCTGTAGTACCTGTATATGTTGCCTGTACTGGTGCATTGTGGGAGTTGTAGTACCTGTATATGTTGTACTGGTGCATTGTGGGAGTTGTAGTACCTGTATATGTTGCCTGTACTGGTGCATTGTGGGGGCTGTAGTACCTGTATACGTTGCCTGTACTGGTGCATTGTGGGAGTTGTAGTACCTGTATACGTTGCCTGTACTGGTGCATTGTGGGAGTTGTAGTACCTGTATATGTTGCCTGTACTGGTGCATTGTGGGAGTTGTAGTACCTGTATATGTTGCCTGTACTGGTGCATTGTGGGAGCTGTAGTACCTGTATATGTTGCCTGTACTGGTGCATTGTGGGAGTTGTAGTACCTGTATATGTTGTACTGGTGCATTGTGGGAGTTGTAGTACCTGTATATGTTGCCTGTACTGGTGCATTGTGGGGGCTGTAGTACCTGTATACGTTGCCTGTACTGGTGCATTGTGGGAGTTGTAGTACCTGTATATGTTGTACTGGTGCATTGTGGGGGCTGTAGTACCTGTATATGTTGCCTGTACTGGTGCATTGTGGGAGTTGTAGTACCTGTATATGTTGTACTGGTGCATTGTGGGGGCTGTAGTACCTGTATATGTTGCCTTTACCGGTGCATTGTGGGAGTTGTAGTACCTGTATATGTGGCCTGTACTGGTGCATTGTGGGGGCTGTAGTACCTGTATATGTGGCCTGTACTGGTGCATTGTGGGGGCTGTAGTACCTGTATATGTTGCCTGTACCGGTGCATTGTGGGGGCTGTAGTACCTGTATATGTGGCCTGTACTGGTGCATTGTGGGGGCTGTAGTACCTGTATATGTTGCCTGTACTGGTGCATTGTGGGGGTTGTAGTACCTGTATATGTTGCCTGTACCGGTGCATTGTGGGGGCTGTAGTACCTGTATATGTTGCCTGTACTGGTGCATTGTGGGAGTTGTAGTACCTGTATATGTTGCCTGTACTGCAGCTGTGCTTCGTACTCGCGATGCTGGTTCTTCAGTCGATCCTCTTTGGTTTTGATGAAGTTCTCGTAGTCGCCGCGGTAACCGTCCAGCCGCTGCGTGTGCAGGTGGATGATGTCGGTGACGACGGCGTTCAGGAAGTTCCGGTCGTGAGACACGACGAGGATCGTGGACGCCCAGGTCTGAAGGAGAGACATTTACCAAAGGATTTACTTAAGGAAGGAAAGGATCATAATCATGAACATTAATAATAATAAATCGGTTTTATATAGCGCTTTTATGGACACTCACTCCGGGTGGAATCACAGAGAAGAAGCTAACAGGCTAACGGGCAAAGCTAACTGTGGGCTAGCTCAGCTTGAACAGTATTTACAGCCAAGTCTCCATTGTGTAACTGGATGAACATTATCCCTTTGTCTTTTCTGTCAGTGTAGGATTTACTCTCACGGACAATAATGAGTAAAAAACATGTACGACAGCTGCAGTGGCGCTTATGGCCTCTAGGGGCAGGAGTTACTTAGTACTGCTTTAACCTCTTACCACCCGCCAAAACCAAATGCATTCTCTCCTCTTTGCCATTGTCGTCACTTTTTAATTCCCTGATCTGTCTTTGTCACTTTTTTATGGCACTTTTGATGCATTCTTGTCACTTTTTTGCTGGATTTGTGTCTTTTTTTGTGTGCCTTTCTTTAACTGGATTTTTGTAATTTTTTTGGCGGATTTTTGTCACTTTTTTGCTGGAATTGTGTCACTTTTTTGCTGGAATTGTGTGCCTTTTTTTAACTGGATTTTTGTCATTTTTTGCCTGATTTTTGTCTTTTTTTTTGCCTGATTTTTGCCTTTTTTAACTGGATTTTTGTCTTTTTTTTGCCGGATTTTTGTCTTTTTTTTGCCTGATTTTTGCCCTTTTTAACTGGATTTTTGTCATTTTTTTGTTGGTTTTTTGTCTTTTTTTTGCTGGATTTTTGTCATTTTTTGTTTGATTTTTGTCATATTTTGCCGGATTTTTTTCTTTCTTTTTTGCCTGATTTTTGCCTTTTTTTACTGGATTTTTGTCATTTTTTTTGCCGGATTTTTGTCTTTTTTAACTGGATTTTTGTCATTTTTTTGCCGGATTTTTGTCTTTTTTAACTGGATTTTTGTCATTTTTTTGTTGGTTTTTTTTGTCTTTTTTTTGCTGGATTTTTGTCATTTTTTGTTGGATTTTTGTCTTTTTTTGGGGGATTTTTGTCATTTTTTGCAGAATTTTTCCAATTTTTTTGCTGGATTTTGTCACTTTCTTGCTGGAATTTTGCCATTTTTGTCAATTTACATCCTCATTTTCTTCTCGTTTTTTGTCGCTATTTTGAAGAAGCTCTTATATTTGGAGAATTTGGAGAACAGGAGAAAACATGTTCAGGTGGGAGTTAAGAGGTTAAGGTCTTAAATGGGATCTAATAATGTTAAACCCTGACTAAAGTCTCGTCTGTAACGTGAGAGGACTCTGACCTGAAGGTAGTTTTCCAGCCACAGGATGGCTCTGACGTCCAGCATGTTGGTCGGCTCTGGAGGAAACACAGAGTCAAACATCTGCACCAGAAGCAAAAGCAGAAACGCATGTAAATATAGACTCACCGTCGAGGAGCAGCAGGTCCGGCCTGGACAGAAGAACAGAGTCAGAACAAAGTCACATCAACAGAACTTCAGCCCTGATCACTTCCTACAGGCTTTACTTTGTTTGATCTCATTCATCTGACTGTTGCAGCTTCAGGTCTGACTCAGGAAAATGTTTAAGAACGATCGACGTTTAGGATGATTAAAGACTTACCGAGCGAAGAGCGCTCTGGCCAACGCTAACCTCATCCTCCAGCCTCCGGAGAACTCCCTGAGGAGAAACAGCACGTGATTAGCGTGTTCACAGACGGCAGGAACATAAGGAAATCTCCAAGAACGAGGGCGGCACAAAACATCTCCAAAAAAACATCTCCAAAAAACATCCTCAAAAAACATCCTCAAAAAACCTCTTCAAAAAACATCCTCAAAAAACATCTTCAAAAAAAACATCTCCAAAAAACCTCTTCAAAAAACATCTCCAAAAAACATCTCCAAAAAACATCCTCCAAAAAACATCCTCAAAAAAACATCTCAAAAAAACATCTCAAAAAAACATCTCCAAAAAACATCCTCAAAAAACATCTCCAAAAAACATCTCCAAAAAAACATCTCCAAAAAACATCTCCAAAAAACATCTCCAAAAAAACATCTCCAAAAAACATCTCCAAAAAACATCTCCAAAAAACATCTCCAAAAAACATCTCCAAAAAAACATCTCCAAAAAAACATCTCCAAAAAACATCTCCAAAAAACATCTCCAAAAAACATCTCCAAAAAACATCTCCAAAAAAAACATCTCCAAAACATCTTCAAAAAACATCCTCAAAAAATATCCTCAAAAAACATCTCCAAAAAAACATCCTCAAAAAAACATCTTCAAAAAAACATCTCCAAAAAACATCTCCAAAAAAACATCTCCAAAAAAACATCTCCAAAAAAACATCTCCAAAAAAACATCCTCAAAAAACATCTCCAAAAAAACATCTCCAAAAAAACATCCTCAAAAAACATTAAAAAAAAACATCTAAAAAAAAAACATCTCCAAAAAAAAATGTTTTTTTGAAGATGTTTTTTGGAGATGTTTTTTGGAGATGTTTTTTTGAAGGATGTTTTTTTGGAGATGTTTTTTTGGAGATGTTTTTTTTGAAGATGTTTTTTTGAAGGATGTTTTTTTGAAGGATGTTTTTTTTAGAGATGTTTTTTGGAGATGTTTTTTGGAGATGTTTTTTTGAAGGATGTTTTTTTGGAGATGTTTTTTTGAAGATGTTTTTTTGAAGATGTTTTTTGGAGATGTTTTTTTGGAGATGTTTTTTTTAGAGATGTTTTTTTTGGAACATCTCCTTTGCAGCACATGTTTATGTATTTCTGATGTTTGTCAGGCTGTGAGTGGATAAAGGGAGAGTGAGGCTCGTACTTTGTGGTCTGCTGTTGCATTCTGGGAGTGAAGCCGAGACCCGCCAGGATCACAGACGCCCTGGACACACATGAACATAAACACTCAGACACATAATAAAGATGATTAACATGATGGATGTTCCTCTCACCGAGCCGGAGCCTTGTCGGCCTCGATCTCCTCCAGTTTGGCGTAAATCTCCGACAGACGAACGCTCTCCGTCCCGTCAGCGCTGAGGAGAACCAGGACACAGTGAGAACCAGGACACAGTGAGAACCAGGACAGTGAGAACCAGGACACAGTGAGAACCAGGACAGTGAGAACGAGGAAAGTGAGAACCAGGACACAGTGAGAACCAGGACACAGTGAGAACCAGGACACAGTGAGAACCAGGACACAGTGAGAACCAGGACACAGTGAGAACCAGGACACAGTGAGAACCAGGACAGTGAGAACCAGGACACAGTGAGAACCAGGACAGTGAGAACCAGGACACAGAACCAGGACACAGTGAGAACCAGGACAGTGAGAACGAGGAAAGTGAGAACCAGGACACAGTGAGAACCAGGACACAGTGAGAACCAGGACACAGTGAGAACCAGGACACAGTGAGAACCAGGACACAGTGAGAACCAGGACACAGTGAGAACCAGGACACAGTGAGAACCAGGACACAGTGAGAACCAGGTGCTTTAACGTACGTTCCGTTGTTGATGCGAGCATTGAGCGCCCTCTCCTCCGTCAGGAGCCCCTCTCGGACCGTGTCGCTCTGCAGGACGCTGTCTAAGGCGCGGGTGTCGTCTCCCTCCACCTCCTGCTCCACGTGGAGGATGGTGATGTGTCCCGGGACGCGGAGGCTGCGGCTCGACAGCATCTTCAGCAGCGTGGTTTTCCCCAGGCCGTTCCTGCCGATCAGGCCGTACCTGCGGCCGAACGCCAGCGAGAGGTCTGCGCCCTGGAGCAGCACTCTGAGGACCACAACATACCACAAGTCAGGAATAAACCCTGGAGCAGCACTCTGAGGGCCACAACATACCACACGTCAGGAATAAACCCTGCACTCTGAGGACCACAACATACCACAAGTCAGGAATAAACCCTGGAGCTGCACTCTGAGGACTACAACATACCACACGTCAGGAAAAAACCCTGGAGCAGCACTCTGAGGACCACAACATACCACACATCAGGAATAAACCCTGCACTCTGAGGACCACAACATACCACATGTCAGGAATAAACCCTGGAGCAGCACTCTGAGGACCACAACATACCACACGTCACAGATAAACCCTGGAGCAGCACTCTGAGGACCACAACATACCACACGTCAGGAATAAACCCTGCTCTCTTAGGACCACAACATACCACACATCACAGATAAACCCTGGAGCAGCACTCTGAGGACCACAACATACCACATGTCAGGAATAAACCCTGCACTCTGAGGACCACAACATACCACACGTCAGGAATAAACCCTGCACTCTGAGGGCCACAACATACCACATATCACAGATAAACCCTGCACTCTGAGGACCACAACATACCACACGTCATAGATAAACCCTGGAGCAGCACTCTGAGGACCACAACATACCACACGTCAGGAATAAACCCTGCACTCTGAGGACCACAACATACCACACGTCAGGAATAAACCCTGGAGCAGCACTCTGAGGACCACAACATACCACACGTCAGGAATAAACCCTGGAGCAGCACTCTGAGGACCACAACATACCACACATCACAGATAAACCCTGGAGCAGCTCTCTGAGGACCACAACATACCACACATCACAGATAAACCCTGGAGCAGCACTCTGAGGACCACAACATACCACACGTCAGGAATAAACCCTGCACTCTGAGGACCACAACATACCACACGTCACAGATAAACCCTGAAGCAGCACTCTGAGGACCACAACATACCATAGGTCAGGAATAGACCCTGGAGCTGCACTCTGAGGACCACAACATACCATAGGTCAGGAATAAACCCTGGAGCAGCACTCTGAGGACCACAACATACCACATGTAAGGAATAAACCCTGGAGCAGCACTCTGAGGACCACAACATACCACATGTAAGGAATAAACCCTGGAGCAGCACTCTGAGGACCCCAACCTGAAAACCTTCGATATTTCATGAAAGATGAAGCGTAATCATCGTACTGATAAGAGATTTGTGTAGCCCTGGATGGTCAGATGGATGGAGTAGTGGATGGTTGGCGAATGGCCACCATGTCCCAACGAGGCTGTGACGTCAGTAAGGAGGGGGCGGAGTCAGAATCATGGGGAGAGAGCTGGTCGGCCCCTTTAGGATCCCTGACTGACCACTTTCTTCTATGCTACAAAAAGAAGAGCCGTGTTTTCCCGAAACAAGATGTCCTGCTGTAAAGAAAACCTCTGCATCACTGGCTGCTATGGGCATAAAAGGAGAGAAACTCATGATGTGGACCCCCTCGTCCCCTGACCTCAGCCCTATTGAGAACCTTTGGAGCCTCAAACAAACATCTATGAGGGTGGGAGGCAGTTTTCATCCAAACAGCAGCTCTCTCTAACAGTGTTAATTTCGTCGACTAACATATTTAGTCATAATTTTAGTCAAAGTGATATTTTTGACGACTAAAATAAGACTAAATAAAAATGAAAAGGAGAGACTAAAATCATCCAAACTTGTATTGAGCGTCTGAAAGAGCCTCAGATCATGTAAATTCTCTGCCAAAGGATCAGCTCTGAGCTTTGTTCATGTGGAGCAGCTCCATGAAGCAGAGGAACAACATTAAATATGATTATAATGAATTATCAATATAAGTCGACTAAATGTGGCTTAATTTTAGTCGACTAAATTTACTTGCAATTTTAGTCGACTAAAACTAGACTAAAATCGAATTACATTTTCGTCAAAAGACTAAGACTAAAACTAAATTAAAATATATTGTCAAAATTAACACAACTCTCTAAATGATCCTCTAACAGTTAAAGACTTGAAAATGATATACAATAATTTGGAACGCAGTGTAACGATAACGAGCTCAGGTTTGTTAAATGACACGGTGACTTCACATGTGCTGAACTCTCACCTCTCCCCGAAGGACACGTCAAAGTTCTCGATGCGGATGTCGTAGCTGCGGTTCTTCCCGCTCAGGTCCACTCTGCTGTCCTTCTTACTGCTGGACTGACTCGCCGACGCCTCCTCCAGGACACTGTGGGGACGACAGGGAGAGGCTCAGCAGGTTTTAGGGTTTTACAGGAAGTGTCGAGGCCGAGCACGATCATTATCCAACTAGAAACTAGAAAAGCATAATGTGTGTCTCGTACACGGGAGCGGTGGATTTCTGCGAGTCCTTCTCGTTCCGCCGCTCGTGCTTGGCCTTGAGTTTCGCCTCCGCCTTCTCCAGCTTCTTAGCGTCGACCGTCTGAGCACAAACACACACAGGGTTAACCTCTTACCACCCGCCAAAACCAAATGCATTCTCTCCATCACTTTCAATGTGTTTTTGTCACTTTTTTATTACTTTTTTGCTGGATTAGTGTCTTTTTTTCCTGGAATTTTGTCTTTTTTTGCTGGATTTTTGTCACTTTTTTTGCTGGATTTTTGTCATTTGTTTGTCATTTGACATTTTTTTTGTCTTTTTTTGTCATTTTTTTGTGGATTTTTTTTTTATTTTTTGCTGGATTTTATTTTTATTTTTTGCTGGATTTTTGACTTTTTTTACTGGATTTTTGACTTTTTTTGCTGGATTTTTGTCTTTTCTTTCTGGATTTTTGTTTTTCTGGATTTTTGACTTTTTTGGCTGGATTTTTGTCACTTTTTTGCTGGATTTGTCTTTTTTTTGCTGGATTTTTGTCTTTTTTTTCCTTGATTTTTGTCTTTTTGTTGCTGGATTTCTGTCTTTTTTTTGGTGGATTTTTGTCATTTTTTTTGCTGGATTTTTGTCATTTTTTTTGCTGGATTTTTGTCATTTTTTTTGCTGGATTTTTGTCACTTTTTTTCTGGATTTTTGTCACTTTTTTGCTGGATTTTTGTCATTTTTTTTGCTGGATTTTTGTCTTTTTTTTGCTGGATTTTTGTCATTTTTTGCTGGATTTTTGTCTTTTTTTGCTGGATTTTTGTCACTTTTTTTCTGGATTTTTGTCACTTTTTTTCTGGATTTTTGTCATTTTTTTTGCTGGATTTTTGTCATTTTTTTTGCTGGATTTTTGTCTTTTTTTGCTGGATTTTTGTCACTTTTTTTCTGGATTTTTGTCACTTTTTTGCTGGATTTTTGTCTTTTTTTTTGCTGGATTTTTGTCTTTTTTTTTGCTGGATTTTTGTCATTTTTTGCTGGATTTTTGTCTTTTTTTGCTGGATTTTTGTCACTTTTTTTCTGGATTTTTGTCACTTTTTTGCTGGATTTTTGTCACTTTTTTGCTGGATTTTTGTCACTTTTTTTGCTGGATTTTTGTCACCTTTTTTGCTGGATTTTTGTCTTTTTGCTGGATTTTTGTCACTTTTTTTTGCTGGATTTTTGTCTTTTTTCTGGATTTTTGTCTTTTTTTTGCTGGATTTTTATCTTATTAGCTTGATTTTTATCTTTTTTGCTGGATTTTTGTCACTTTTTTGCTGGATTTTTGACTTTTTTGCTGGATTTTTGTCACTTTTTTGCTGGATTTGTCTTTTTTTTGCTGGATTTTTGTCTTTTTTTTCCTTGATTTTTGTCTTTTTGTTGCTGGATTTCTGTCTTTTTTTTGGTGGATTTTTGTCATTTTTTTTGCTGGATTTTTGTCATTTTTTTTGCTGGATTTTTGTCATTTTTTTGCTGGATTTTTGTCACTTTTTTGCTGGATTTTTGTCATTTTTTTTGCTGGATTTTTGTCATTTTTTTTGCTGGATTTTTGTCTTTTTTTGCTGGATTTTTGTCACTTTTTTTCTGGATTTTTGTCACTTTTTTGCTGGATTTTTGTCATTTTTTTTGCTGGATTTTTGTCTTTTTTTTTGCTGGATTTTTGTCATTTTTTGCTGGATTTTTGTCTTTTTTTGCTGGATTTTTGTCACTTTTTTTCTGGATTTTTGTCACTTTTTTGCTGGATTTTTGTCACTTTTTTGCTGGATTTTTGTCACTTTTTTGCTGGATTTTTGTCACCTTTTTTGCTGGATTTTTGTCTTTTTTTTTGCTGGATTTTTGTCTTTTTTTGCTGGATTTTTGTCACTTTTTTTTGCTGGATTTTTGTCTTTTTTGCTGGATTTTTGTCTTTTTTGCTGGGTTTTTGTCACTTTTTTTTGCTGGATTTTTGTCTTTTTTGCTGGATTTTTGTCTTTTTTGCTGGATTTTTGTCTTTTTTGCTGGATTTTTGTCTTTTTTGCTGGGTTTTTGTCACCTTTTTGTTTAGTTTGTCATTTTTGTCGCTTTTTTTGGGTCACTTTCAAGCGTTTTTTTTTGTCGCGTTTTCATCCACATTTTTTGTCGCTGGTTTGGAGAAGTTTTTAGATTTGGAGAATTTGGAGAACAGAAGAAAACATGTTCAGGTGGGAGTTGAAAGGTTAAAGGGTCAGACGGGACACGAGCTGGACGAGCGAGAGCCCGCGACACTGACCGTGTTCTGGGGCCGCTTCATCATCCAGATGCCCTGCACGTCATTGACCTCCGTATCTGGAACAACAAAGGTACGAAACATTACGATACACCAACACTGCCATGATCGATATAATAAATAACCATTAGAGGTGGGCATAGATTCATTTTTTAAAAATCTAGATTAATGTAGATTAAAATGGCTCGCTTGAATTCTGCGAAAGCCATTCAGAATATGTGTGCTGCCCAAATAATGACTAAAAGTAAGTCTTTGAGAACGAGTCTCTCAAGTCAGGGGCTCATCTCCTGTTTCCAAAGTGCATCACAAACTGCTTGAGAACGTTCTATGATAATTGGTGATGAAAATAATTCATGTTCAAGAAGATGCACTTGTGTTTACTAACTGTTTATTCAGTTAAACATGAATTTTGAGCTGTAGGCCGACATTAGAGGTCCTGATGAACTGTGTACAGTCAGTAGCTTTGTGTCTCCTCTTCTGCAACTATGACCTGCTAAAGAACATGGGACAGTTGTGGCAGGAGTCCCCAAGTATTTATTCACGGGTGATGTGGGCCATCTTACCAGATCAGAAAATATAGGCCTCTGTTTGTGAGCGTGGGAAACATGTGAGTGTCTCCTGATTGGTCAACAGTGTCACGTGATCACTGTCACAACAACACAGTTCATGCTGCTGCTACTACGAGCTTAAACTAGGGCTGCTCGATTATTGAAAAAATAATAATCACGATTATTTTTGTCATAATTGAAATCACGATTATTCAAACGATTATTTGTTGCCTTTAAAAAAATCCATCAAAAAAATGACAAAAATCCATCAAAAAAATGACAAAAATCCATCAAAAAATGACAAAATCCATCAAAAAAATGACAAAAATCCATCAAAAAAATGACAAAAATCCATCAAAAAAATGACAAAAATCCATCAAAAAAATGACAAAAATCCATCAAAAAAATGACAAAAATCCATCAAAAAAATGACAAAAATCCATTAAAAAAATGACAAAAATCCATCAAAAAAATGACAAAAATCCAAAAATTAAAAACAAAAACAAAAATAGGAAAAAAAATAAAAGAAAAGAAAAAAAATATTATCGATTTTCTGTGATTATGCTAATTTTGTAATCGTTTACTGTTGTAATCGAAATCGCAATCGAATTTCGATTAATTGCACAGCCCTAGCTTAAACCTGGCGATAGTTCTGTCAAAATGGAGATAAACGTCGACAACACGAAGATGCGGGACGTATTTCTTTGGATTTGATCAGAAAAGGAAACAGACATGAGGCGGAAGAGACACCGGGGAGCGGAGAAAGAGAAGCTAACGGACTCGGAGAAAAGGAGCTGGAAAGTTCGTCTCCAAACTCAGTAAGTGCCGCGAAAAAAGGCTCTCGTGAACTTTTGGTGATAAAGTTGCGCTGTTTCGTGTGGGGGCTGTGGACATGAAATGAGTTGTTTAAGTCGCGGTTTTGAAAGAGGGAGGGGCTGCCGTGTTTTTCACTCTATCATTGGCCGCTGCTTCTGTGCGTCGCTTTGGAGACGCTATATTCACTCACGTTTCTCCTGTGCGTTGGGCATAAAAGTCGTGTAATGTGAGCTGACCATAAAATATCTCGGTGAAAGTCATCATAGCAGAGAATAGACCCAGCTCCCAACCTAGCTTTGAGAATAGATTAACGGCGATATTTTTTTTTTGCATCAGAACCTTGAACAGAGAGTGAAGTGGTGAGTGAAGCCGTGAGTCTTACGGGCGTGAGCGCTGATCTGCGAGAGCTGAACCGGAGCGTCCAACAGAACCTGCTTCCGGGCGCCGTGACAGTTGTTCCTGAAGAAACAAGTAAATTCAAGTGATTAAATATTCCACAGAGCGGCGTCCATGATGCCTGTGGCGCAAACGAGACGAGGAGTCGCTCATGTGCACTTTTCTAAAAGCAGCTGCAATATTTCTGACGTGCCTTTGTATTTTACTTTATGAAATGCTGTTAAAGGGGGGTATTATGCAAAATGGACTTTTCCCAGCTTTCCATCATGTTATTCTGTCATTCCCTCATTAAAAACATGGCTGAAGTGTTGCCTTGGCACATTCACGTATTTCTGAGTAATCTGTAAAAACTCTGATGGCGGCCATTTTAGGGATAGGTTTGCCTGAGTCCTCCTAGGAACGCCCCCACCTCCTGGAGACGCCTCCGAGCTTTGGTCACCAGCCGAGTAACCAACCACTGCTCCTCAGCAGAACCCCCTCCCCACTGATGCCACAGACAGCGTGTGGAGGGGGCGTGTCTAAAGGCTCAGAGGTTCTTAAAGAGACAGAGGCCTATTTCAAGACATTCACTACAGCCATTTTGAGAGAGACATTTTATACAAGGCAGTTATTCTAATTTACTGCATTTACAGACCAGCAGAAGGTTTGTCATCATTGTAGTGAGATATAGACTGGTGCTATGGGGCTGAAAAAAGCAGAATACCCCCTCTTTAATTAATTTTCCCATGGATGTTTGGATTTTCCTTATGTTCATGTTCAATATTTATCAGTGAGTTCCACAGTTTAGAATCGAAAAGGACAAATGTAACAGGTCTGAGTTCTGCATAAAACAAGAGGAACCAAAATCAGTGTAAGGATAAACTCAGGGCTTACAATATTAGAGCCACTTCAGTGACTGATGTGAAACAGATGCTAAAGCTAATGCTAACAGTTTTGCCTACACTGTTACATGTAGTTGTGCCAAAGGGCTTTCAGTGTAAATCTTACTGTAATCTGTAGCTAAACTCACACTGTAGCAGCAGCTCCCGTCTCTGCCACCGTTTCTCTTTTTTGAAATCTTTTTTGGTGCAGCTCCAAATAAACACGGCCGTCACAAAAGGCTGACAGGGCGGGGGGCACTAAGGGCGGGGGAGCATCTCTAAGTCACTCACATTTTGAGCGAGTTGAACATCTGCAGACAGATGTCTCGGACGTCGTCCTCGTTCTTCACGTCGGCCGACACCTCCTGCAGAACTCCTCCCACCGCCTCGAACACCTCCTCCCCATCCTCGAAGTCCGAGCCGCAGTTCTCCAACACGCCTGCAGGAAAATATGTTTAGGTGCACATGAATGTATTAGGGCCATTTTATTCTTTATTTATTTATTGATTGGATTTTCTTCCTCATAACAGTAACAGGAAAGAGAAAATGTGGCTAATATGCCGATTGCAGGCTAAGGCTAAAGCTAAAGCTAACTAGGACAGAATCACAGGCTGTTCCCACTTAACCTCTTACCACCCGCCTAAACCAAATGCATTCTGTCCTCTTTGGCCGTTATATAGGCCTGTGTAACACCTCATTTGAAAGCTAAGACCCACGAAACTGATCTTTTTCCTCGAATTGTTGCTGTGTTGTGTCACCTTTTGTATGTTTTTTTTTCTTTTTTTTGTATTACTTTATTTTAAAAAAATAAAGTAATACAGTACTTCAGTACTTTTGACTTCTACTTGAGTAAAATTATAATGAACTATGTATAGTAGGGCCAGCTCCGTCCTGGGCTGCCCCCTGGAGGTGAGGTGAGGGACAGGAGGGTGTTAGCCAAGCTCACTCAAAAATTCCAAAAGAAATATAAACCATATACCGTAACTAATATACAAAAACATACACACAAATGTAAAAAAGACAAACAGACATACAAAAATGAGAAAAAAAAATAAAAAAAAAAATACATAAAATATATAACGAGGGGGGGAGCGTTTTGTTTGTCGTGTATACAGTTATTTACATTTGCCGTTTTTGCAGAATATACATGATATAGACAATATTAATGATATAAATCATTTTCATTTTTGTCACAGTTTTTGTTGCATTTTTGTTGCGTTTACATCCTTGTTTTCTTTTCATTTTCTGTGGTTGTTTTGGTGGTTTTTCCCCAAGAATCTTTTAGATTAGGGTAAAGCCAAACTGGAGAAAATGGGATCCATTCAGGCGGGAGTGAACAGGAACATACTTGGATTTACACATTAAATATTGCTAACAGGCATGAGGGGACATATATAATATATATTATTATTTATACTGTATTTGGATTGAGCAAATAAAACAAGAGCACATTTGCACATCTCTGATTGTGTACATAGACGTGTAAACACAATCTCTGTACACATAGAGGTTGTATGTAAACACAATCTCTGCTGTAGGACCTTCTTCCTCTGAGCAGACGGCACAGAGCCCAGTGTGTGACGCAGCTCCTCCAGCCACAGGTTCGTGGCCTGGCCCTGACACTTTGCTGCACGTCTCTCTCCTGGACTCCAAGAGGAAAGCTGATGCCGTTTTAGAAACTCGCGTGATAATGAGTCAGAGCAGTTTAGGAAAGAAACGTCCAAATGTTTCCCTGATCATTATCCATTCACAAACATCTAATTCCTCGTTCTGATGCTCGTTTATCCTCCAGCTCGGCTTTACCCAAATCAACGAGTGGAGAGAGTAACACCTCTTCGGCTCAGACCTACAAGACTCTTCTAAATGGAGCTTTTTCCTCATATTGTCGTCACATTTTGAGATTTTTTTCCATTGTTTTTTGTCTCTATTTTGACACTTTTTTTCTAAGATGCTTTTAGATTTGGGTAAAGCCAAACTGGAGGAAAAGTGCTCGGTTCAGGCGGGGGATAAGAGGTTCTATTCCTCTTCCTAAAAGCCAACGGGCCTTTAACCCCTTAACTCCCACCTGAACCGAGCACATTTTCTCCAGTTTGGCTTTACCCCAATCCAAAAGCTTCTGGAAAAAAGGTGTGAAAATAGCAACAAAACTGAGACGAAAACAAGGATGGAAAAGTGGCAAAAATGTCACAAGAAATTGACAAAAAATGGACGAAACAAATACAAAAATGTGACAAAATTTGACAAAAAAATTACAAAAATGTGACCAAAAAATGACCAAAACGTGACAAAAAAATGACAAAAAATGTGACAAAAAAATGAGAAAAATGTGATTAAAATGTGACAAAAAATGACAAAAATGTGACCAAAAAATGACCAAAAAATGACACAAAAATGACAAAAAATGTGACAAAAAAATGAGAAAAATGTGATTAAAAAATGACAAAAATGTGATTAAAAAAATGACACAAAAAATTGACAAAAAATGTGACAAAAAAATGACCAAAAAATGATAAAATGTGAAAAAAAAGACAAAAAATTTGACAAAAAAAAGATAAAATGTGAAAAAAAAAGATAAAAATGTGACAAAAAATGACAAAAAAATGGCAAAAAATTACAAAAATGAGTTTAATACCCAACAAAAAATGATGGAAAAACATCTGATGACGTGATGAAAAAGATCCTCTCGGTTCAGGTGGGAGTTAAGAGGTTAAATCACGTGCAAAAAATGAATGAAGAAACTTAGCAACTTCACGATTTTAGTTATTTTAGACTAAACATTCCCACCATGCTCGGGCCATCTGTCTCTGAGGGCTTTACCGTCTCTGACACATCATTATTTGTCATTTTAAGTGTAGAAACCTCACAGTTTAAAGCGTGTCACAGCATTACAGACCCATGAATCACACTTGCGGCGCATTTTGGAAACATTTCACCCACTTTCCCACCATAGCTCAGGTTAATTCAGGTGCTGTTTAAAGCCAGTGCTCCTGAATCCCGGTCCTGACACGCGCACCACCTCACACACCGACTCAGCTCTGGCTTTAACCCCGGTTCTCGGCTCTAAACCCGGGCCACGCCGCGCGCAGAGCCGGTATCCGCTATGTTAGCATTAGCTCGTTAGCCGCCGCTCCTCCTGCTCCGGCTCTTCCCGCTTCGTAAACCCCCCGCGGGACACTGACAGCCCCCTGGCCGGGCCCGGGCGCCCCTGGGCCGGCCGTGGAGGCGCCGGGGAGCGGGTCGGTACCTGTGATGTAGTCGAAGAGCTCCGTGTCGATCTCCGGGAACTCGCTCTTCAGGATGTCCACGTACGACGCCATGATACCCGCTCCGCCAGGGACTGCGCATGCGCCGATATGCGACAAGAGACAAGGGCATGACGGGAAATGGAGTTCAGAGTCACTTGATAAAAAAACACATAAAATAGTTGTATATATTCCTTTATTATGTTTTAGTCTTGATGCCTCAAACATGAAATTGAAATTTATTTCAATTCTTGAGGTTCAAAGTTCATCATTACTATTATGTTAAAAAAAAATATAATCATTATAATTCAGCAACTACTCAAAAACCTGTACTTTTTGAAGAAATAGTTCTTCTTACAGTACTTTTATCATGCAGTACTTTTGACTTTTGACTTCTACTTGAGTAAAATTATAATGAAGTATGTATAGTAGGGCCAGCTCCGTCCTGGGCTGCCCCCTGGAGGTGAGGTGAGGGACAGGAGGTTGTTAGCCAAGCTCACCTCCATCATGGACAACACCCCCCACCCACTGCACGGGACTGTAGAGCAGCTGAGCAGCTCTTTCAGTGGAAGACTGAGACCCTCAGTGCAAGAAGGAGCAGGTCCCTCATCCCCACAGTCAGGCTGTACAACAAGACTGTAAAGCAGGGGTAGGCAACGTCAGGCCCGAGGGCCAAAATCCGGCGCTTCAGCACAGCACCTCTGGCCCTCAAGATGATTTTGAGAAACATTATCACACAAATCAGAGAGAACTTTTAACATTATTAGAGTTAAATGGGTAGAAATACTGTCAATACACCCAATGAGGTCATATATTATGTACAACACTGGCATTTGAAAGAAGTGCACTGGAAAAAGAATAATCGTTTTAAGGAAGAAATGACATAAATCTACTTTAATGAACAGATTAAATCTAAGGTTTGAGTAGATTTGGTCTGGTTTAAGATGAGATAAAACCTCTAGTAGTCGTTATTCTCTTAATTGAGATAATTTTGTGTCATTTCAAGTGAAAACAATTATTTGTCTATTTCAAGTGGGTATTAGTCTTGTTCCATTTGGCGCTATAGCATTTGTATCTTGGATTAGTTAAAACCAACTGAAATTAAACATAGAATAACTTTTATTCAAGCAATTTTAAGTCATTTATCTCATTTAAGATGTGGGCTAATAATCAGCGCCTTCGGCCCTCGGTCTATTTACAATAAAGAAAATCGGCCCTCTGCAAAGAAAACTTGCCTACCCCTGCTGTAAAGCAACATACGCAGTAACCCCTTTACTTCATTATTTACTGTTTATACTTTTGTTCCCAAAAAGTCCTTGTTATTAATTGCATATAAGACACCACTATTTAATTTTTTTGTTGTTGTCACATTTTCTGCCTATTTGCACACTTAGTGTTTCTGAGAGCTGAATATAACAAGTACATTTCTCCTTTGTGAGATCAATAAAGACTTTCTTATCTTATCGTAAATATTACGATTCCCACACGGCGTCACTGAAAATAATCTTTTTCGCTCAAACATTTTCTCCAAGTACCTTTTTACTTTTACATGAGTAATTGTTTGGGTGGTTACTTTTTACTCGTACTTGAGTAACATTATTTCAAAGCAACGTTACACTTTATGTGCGCAAATATTTTTGCTACGTTAAGAATGTTTTTTTTTTTTTTTCATATTTTAGGATTTTTATTTATTTATTTTTAAATAAATAAAACATTTCGTAATGACGCTGACAAATTATTTAAAATCTAATTTATTTTTCCCCTTTCAGGCTCGGCTCTGCGCATGCGCACTACAGCTTTTGGGTGGCTCGCCTGCGTTAGCCTCTTGGAGCTAACAGCCGGAGCTCTGCGCATGCGCCCTGCACCTTTGGGTGGCTAGCCTGCGTTAGCCGTTGAGCTAACAGCCGGAGCGTGTAATGGCGGCCTCGGTGCTACTGGGGTCTGCTGCTGACAACACCGGCCTCAGCCTCACCTCGGGCGGACACGGGAGCACTCTGACCGCGGGCACGGGCCACCACCACCTGCCCCCGGGCCATCACGGCCTCGCTGCCCCCTGGAACCGCTCCCTGGACCGGGCTCTGGAGGAGGCTGCGGCCACCGGGAGCCTCAACCTCAGCGGCAGGAAACTGAAGGAGTTCCCCCCGGGAGCTGCCAACCACGACCTGACGGACACCACCAGAGCGGGTAAGAGAGCTCCTCAGACCCGGGCACGGAGCTCCACAGGCCGGGGGGAGTCTGGGGGAGAGCCGGGGCAGCTCTGGAGCGGCTTTGCGTCACTTTTATCCCGCTTTTGTGGAGTTTTTACCGGAGGCGAACTTCAACGGTTGCGTCAAACTTAGCATCCCATCCAGAGCCGTGCCCTTTCCCTTTGTTTTTACCGCTTTACTTCCGTTTTGTACAACTGGAATCGCAGTTAGTGAGTTATTTAACACATGTTCTACGTTTTTATTCGTGTTTTTATACATTTACGGACGGTTTAGTCACTTAAATGAGCCCAAACAGAAGTTCCACAGTTGAAAACATAGCATCCCTTTGGAAGTGATGTCAACTCCAGCTTCCGTTTCCCTCTTTGGGCCTGTTGACTATAAATATCAACTCTGTGCCCACGGATAGCACTAAAGAAGGACCAAACCTGGATATTTAAGGGGAAATGTAAATATAAAGTGGCTAAAGTGGTTGTGAAGGCGGCTAAATGGGAACAAATGGTGTTTTTTGACAGGAGTAAAGTGACAAAACAATGTTGTGGAACCAAAACACTTCTGGATCTGTTCACAACTGTAGGAAAACTGATGAAACAAGTGTTAAACCAAAACAATACAAGCTCTGAAGAGAAAATAAGCTCTTAAATGATCAGGATGAACTATGTTACTGTAGAAAACAGATCAGTTCTGTGTTTCCGTAATGACGACTTTGTGATGCAAGTATTTAAAACCTCTTAACCCCTTAACTCCCGCCTGAACCGAGCACATTTTCTCCAGTTTGGCTTTACCCCAATCCAAAAGCTTCTGGAAAAAAGGTGTGAAAATAGCAACAAAACTGAGACGAAAACAATGATGGAAATGTGACAAAAAGTGACGAAAAATTGATGGAAAAGTGGAAAAAATGTCACCAAAATGTCACAAGAAATTGACAAAAAATGGATGAAAAAATGTGATAAAAATTCAAATCAATCGTTTATCTGCGATTTATTGTACGATGAGTGGATGTAGTGATTATCGAGACAGCCCGACCGTCCCGTCAGATCTGAAGCAGGACGGGCCTGGTCGGTGCTGGGACGGGCCCGTGTGGGAAACACCAGGAAGCCTGAGTGAAGTGCAATACAAGTGTAAGGCATTATTATTATGATTATTATGAATAAAATGGGTGAGAGGATCTTTGCTGTAAAGCGTTTTGAGCCTGATGTAGGTGGAAAAGCGCTGTTTAAGTTGAGACCATTTACCTTTTATAGGCTGTAAACTCCCAGGTCAATGAAGCTTTTAGATTTGGGTGAAGCTGAACTAGAGAAAATGTGCTGGGTTAAGGCGGGTTAACCTCTTAACTCCCGCCTGAACCGAGAGGATCTTTTTCCTCACGTCATCAGATTTTTTTTCGACTTTTTTTGTTGGGCATTCAACTCATTTTTGTAACTTTTTTGTCAAATTTTTGTCAAAATTTTTGTAATTTTTTCGTCATTTTTTGTCATTTTTTTTGTCCAATTTTTACCACATTTTTTGTCATTTTTTTGTCATTTTTTTGTCATTTTTTTTGTCATTTTTTACCACATTTTTTGTCATTTTTTCGTCATTTTTTACCACATTTTTTCGTCATTTTTTGTCAATTTTTTGCTATTTTTTTGTCAAATTTTTACCACATTTTTGTCATTTTTTCAATTTTTTGTCAATTTCTTGTGACATTTTTGCAACTTTTTTTATCAATTTTTCGTCACTTTTTCCATCACATTTCCATCATTGTCTTCGTCTCAGTTTTGCTATTTTCACAGCTTTTGGATTGGGGTAAAGCTGAACTGGAGAAAATGTGCCGGTTAAGAGGTTAAAGATCGCTGGAGTTCATCTGAAACCAAAAATGTGTCACATCAGTTTATTCTCCAGCTTGATTTTAGACAAAACTAATCGGCCTAATGTAGCTCGATTATATACTAACGAGTATATGTTCCCTTATTATTTTTATTATTATTATTTAAAAAAAAAAATATATATATATATATATGCAAAACATTTTCTTTGGACAATTAAAAAACAAAGAAATATGCTGATGTTTCTGAACTCATCCTCTATTGAGGGACACCTGCCCCCTGCTGGCCAGCCCTCACACCTGTACAAGCAAACAGAGCGGCGCGGGCTGATGACATCATCACACAGCGCTCCTGTTTTTATGTCGGACCAAAGCCTTCATCATTCTGTTCAGCTCATTTTGTGATTGTGTAGTGAAGGGCTGCAACTAACCATTATTTTGAAATCGATTCATGTATCAATTTGTTTTTACGATTAACCCCTTAACTCCCACCTGAACCGAGCACATTTTCTCCAGTTTGGCTTTACCCCAATCCAAAAGCTTCTGGAAAAAAGGTGAGAAAATAGCAACAAAACTGAGATGAAAACAATGATGGAAATGTGACAAAAAAGTGACGAAACATTTATGAAAAAGTGGCAAAAATGTCGCAAGAAATTGACGAAAAATGGATGAAAAAAATGACAAAAATGTGACAAAAAAGTGAAAAAAAATGGACGAAAAAATGACAAAAAAATTTGACAAAAAAGTGAGAAAACATTGACAAAAAAGTGACAAAAAATGTGACAAAAAAATGAGAAAATGTGAAAAAAAATGATAAAAATGTGACCAAAAAATGAGAAAATGTGAAAAAAAAAATGACAAAAAAATGGCAAAAAAGTTACAAAAAAAAGTTACAAAAAAACTTTTTTTCCATCACAAAGAAATGATGGAAAAAAATGTGATGACGTGAGGAAAAAGATCCTCTGGGTTCAGGCGGGAGTTAAGAGGTTAAACGATAGTATTTTAATGTTTTATCACATGCAGCTACAGGAGGACGTGTTGATGGAGGAAAATAAAGGGAAATGTTTGAGGCTGAAAACACTACAGACCCAAACTATAAAAACAAAGCATCTAAAATACCACTTTTTTATGTCATTTTGCTCCATTTAAGTCTGTGTGAACCAGAAAGGGAGTACTGGATTACTAACTTACTAACTTACTGAAACAGAA